>NW_025945584.1:0-106688 GCF_000764305.2 Hyalella azteca
AATTTTTTTTACTGATTCTCTTGTTAAGTTATTACACTCGCGTGCTTGAATGATTATTAACGAGCGACTTTATCATTCACTTGAAACACAATAAGAAGTTATTCAAGAAACTTTGGAAATTTGCCTTTAAACCAAACAGTATTAAGAATAGTTTCTGTAACAGTATTTATTAAACAGCTGACGTATTATGAGGTGAGAATAAAACAATTAAAATATATCTTCCTCTACCTCCCCAGACTTTGTTCGTATCGCTGCTCGTGGCGAGCGTCGTCGTCGCCTCCCCCGGGGGGAAGGGCTTCCGTCGTCCATTCCTGCATGGTCCTCCCCTCCTTGTCCACCATGCCCCCATTGTCCACCCAGTTCCTATTGTCCACCCGGTCCCCATTGTCCGCCCAGTCCCCGTCTTCCACCCAGTCCCCGTCGTCCGCCCAGTCCCCATCGTCCACCCAGTCCCCGTCGTGCATCACGCCCCAGTCTTCGTTGGAGGATTTGGAGGAGGTTTTGGCAAGGGCAAGGGACGCTAACCTTCCCCGATTCATTCAAGAATGAATATCACTACTAGCTTGATTCCTTTGTAGGAATCAAGGAATCAATTCACTACAAACTTGATTCCAAACACAAACAGACTTCCCAGATGATCATCACCCTATGTGTTGTTCTCCAACGCTTGGAATTTACTTATAGTGACCTGCCCAATGTTTGACATTCACAGTTTGGGTCAGTTCCTGTTTTCCCTTGCAATATTTTACCAACAAACTTTTTTCATTGGCAACCGTAACTTTCCTAGACTTGAAACGCAGCCCCTCCGTTAATCATATAAACATATGTAAATATTCATATCAAAAAATTAGCATGCAGAATCCTTACATCAAAAATTATTTCGTGAATGTGATGTAAGGTGTAAATTGTACAATTAACCTGACAACCCACCACAGGATGATGAGTGCATATTTATTTCAAAAAGAAATCCTCGTTTCTTTATTCCCTCTGCAAACTATACTACCGAAATTTTTCTGAAAAGATAAAAAGTGTTCGTTACATAATCTTTACAGCTCGCACTTTACGCATGCTTCATAACCGATTAGAGAATTAATGGATATTTCAAAATTCACGTGCCATCATGTGTGAAGCGGCCAAGTATTTTCATGAAAATATCTTGAAAATAAAATGCCAAAGAAAATAGTGTTTAGGATAATTCTTTGCTTTCAAAGTTACACGAATACGGCACTTCTGAATATTTAATTCAACTCTTCGCAGTGCGACGAATTGCAATTTTTCTGCACGTGGTGCTGATCGAACTCTGTTGTTACTACTCTATTCGCTACTACTCTCTTGCTACTACTCTCTTCGCTACTACTACACAACGAAACATTACGTTGAATTGACATGTAGTAAAGATGGCTGCTCGATGGCCAGCTCCGGCTCACTGATATGGAGGAAAGTTGGCAGCACGCTGGTTTTTCAAAGATATTAGTAAACAAAATATCGAACATTCGCTCTGGCAAAATAAGGGATCATATGTTCCGAACCTATTTTATAATAAATGAACGAGCAGAGAGTTACGAAGCACTCATTTCCGCTTCTGCCGCTGGCGAACTGAGTCAAGATGACCTACACTAGGGCAAAAAAGTTTTATGAGCAGTCTCACTTATTTCTCTGAATGTAGCAGTTAACCCCAGAAATATTTAGTATATCCCATTGAAAATTTACAGACGCGGCAGCTTCTGATTTGGATAACCAGAAGCTGGGGCGACTCTAAACTTCGTTAGGGTTGGACTGTATCATTTGATTGGTCACTCCTTCTCTAGAAACCCCAAGTGGTTTCGATAGTGGTGTACCGTTTTAAACTATATACTCAGCATTAATTATTCTCACAAGCTACGAGCAAGTGTACACATAAGGTTTTAGACGAACGAGAGAATAAAAATCGAAACACTCCGAATCAGAAATATCGTCCGTTTGATATTTTAATCAACAAGTTACCCCGGCATTAGCCCGGCATTTACCGGAGAGATATTGACTTGAAGACATAAATGTATTTCTATTTAATTTCTCATCCTACAACAAATGCATAATACATTTACGAAATACGAATGCCGCAAACTTGCTACTTTCTTCTACGACACTGCAAAAAATATTCTCAATTTTACTTGTTTTTAGCGCATTTTCTCATTTATGGAAAAATGCACTTTTGTGCTCGCCATGTCCGTCTGTCTGTCCGTCCGTCTGTCCGTCCGCCCGTGACCTCAAGTTTTCGTCGACGAGAAAATGCGCTCTCTGTCACTCACTGCAGTGAGTACTGAGTTAGATTTTTTTGTTTAATCAATGAAGCGATAAACACGGATATTCCTAAAAAATTATCACAGCAAATATTACATGTGTTCTTTAATTATTCAGTATCAGTTCTTCGAAAAGAATGTATTAGTCTCGTGAAACTTTTTTGTCCTTGCCTCAGTTAATGGAACAAACACGAGCTGATTTTACTAAACAAAATGTAACTACAACCCCAAGAACATGTGTGAACATTTTTCCAGGAGAATGATTATTTTTCAGAAAAGTAATCCACGCTAACAACACTTTACATAAAACACTCTGGTCATGAAACTCTAATGTAATTTTCAGATAATTTTTTAGTTTTGTTATTTATATTCATAGCAATAAGATAACTCTTCAATAATAGTGGCTGTTATCTTATAACATGTCAGTGAATACAAGACCTTGAGAACTCGCCATTTATTTATCTTTCAGGACTAGAATCCTGCGGGAAAAGGGTAAAAACGACCTGAAGTGTTCCGAGAAAAACAAATTTTTTGCGAGCTCAACTCATATCTACACGACAAGAACTTCCCAAGCAGCCACTCATTAAATCGATGAAAACACCGGAATAATAGAAAGTAAAAGGGATTAATTCGGTAAACGAAGAAACATGCGATGATTAAAAAAATATAACTCCGTACTCACTGCAGTGAGTGACAGAGAGCGCATTTTCTCGTCGACGAAAACGTGAAGTCACGGACGGACAGACAGACGGACAGACGGACGGACAGACGGACATGGCGAGCACAATAGTGCATTTTTTTCATAAATGAGAATATGCGCTAAAAATACGATATTGCGCCACTCTCTGAGGAGACATAATAGTACTAAAAAAATTCAACTTTTTTTACAAAAATTTCTCTCCACAAAAAAGATGAAGGATCCTTAATAAAATTATTAGAGAATAACCTCAACCTTTGTCACCAAATAAAAAATATGAAGGAGCCTTATTAAAATTATTTAGTAATAAACTCGACCTTCGTCACCTAAAAAAATTTAAAGGAACCTTATTAAAATTATAAACGCATAACCTCAACCTTTGTCACCCGCGTATACGGCAGAAAAGTCTGCATGGGCCGGCTTATTAATTCAAAGTGCGAGCAAATGACCGCATCCTGACCACGCCCTGCAGGCGAGCTTATGTGAATTTATTTCATAAATCTTACCTTCCACATTTCCGTATTCTTCCCGTCTGTGGCAAGTACCTGACTCGTCTGTGGCACTTAACTCAGCGTCTGTGGCACTCAACTCACCCGTCTGTGGCACTTAACTCACCCGTCTGTGGCCCTCAACTCACCCGTCTGTGGCACTCAACTCACCCGTCTATGGCACAGGCATATCGTCTGTTTCCAGTATTCATCATTTTCGTCTGCGGCATTAGTTCCAGAAACGTTTTATATTTCACTAGGAACAAAAAATATTTCTTCACTGAAAGAACAGAATCTTTTGTAAAAAACGACAGAAAAAATACGGGGGAATATAACATACACCTGAAGGTAGAAAAAATTAGATCAGTACTCACTGCAGTGAGTGACAGAGAGCGCATTTTCTCGTCCGTCCGTGAAGTCACGAACGGATGAACGGACGGACATGGCGAGCACAGTAGCACATTTTTCCATAAATGAGAAAATGCACTAAAAAGCATTATTGCGGAGTTCGGCACGACCAATTCTCTCGTCCGTTAAACTTTTTTGAAATTTCGAAATTTATTGATGCATCATATTCGAATGCCAAATTTAACTGTCGACGTATAATGCCCAAGAAGGGTTTTCGCCACTCTCGGAAGTGTTATCATCATTGAAGTCTGATATATAAGTTAAGAAAATTTAAACTCTCTGAAGACATTGAATGCTCATATTGTCAAAATTAACTCTGATAAATAATTAACTAATTAATTACCGCCGATAGAAGAATCCTCGGCGCATATTGTTGAGAATTTCTATGTGAAAAAGGAGATAAACATGTTTTCATTTATTATCCTATAAACTATTTAAACAATAGTGTAGTCTGAAAACTTTCATTAAATATATTCGATGAGCACCACCAATCTATCATTGAATGTATCACAAGGAAATGTTGCCCTTAACTGATGAAGGCTATAATTTTCGAATCCTGCATGATTGCTAAACATTTTGCAGGATTCGAATGTCAAATGCTTACTTTGAGTGCTCATGTTGAAAAATTACTTAGCATTCATTTTTCACTTAATATTTCCATGAATGCGCACAGCATTCAATAATTAACTCTTCATAACTCATTCAATTATAGTGTAATGATAAGCGTTATATTATTATTATTATATTTTCCCAAATTGCAATAAAATGGGAATACTGATTGGATTCTGCGAGCCTATAGCGCATTTCTCCTGGGCGTGACTTAGTGGGTGAGCCGAGGGTTGCATGTGATAAAATTTTACTTAAATTACAAAGTGTCTTTTTAAATTTTACTTAAAAGAGACACTTTGTATAGGTCATCCTGATCCAGTTACTTATCTCTGCAAAATTACGAATTGGTGCTACGTGCACAATGTGTGTCATGGTTTGCAATATATCACATTTATTTTCCTGAGTGCGCTATCCCCAATTAATACAAAATGCGATCAATCTGAATCCAGTTAATAATTTTGAAATTAAAGTCTTGTAATTGAGGAAAGTCCAGTTCAAACCTACGTATGTACCACTTAACAACTATTTAGGTCTTACTTTGGAATAGCGAGTAACTTGAACCGTTGACAATTTCAAATAAAATTCCCTGATAATATTCCGAAACGATGGTAAAATTGAGACTTTTCCTGGGTCACAGCTCCATTTCTTTATTTTTTGTTCAAACATCAAGGTATTTCTTCTAGATTTACAACTGTTAATCTCATTAATTTTAGATAACTCGCACCGATAATAATGAAAAGTCATTATGCAAGTAAAGCGAATAAAATGCAAAAATTGCAATTTTTGAAATGTTTTCAATCTGAATATGGTAAATTTTGCAGGCATATCCCTATTCCCCAGGCATATCCCCTCTATTCCTGAATATGGTAAATTTTGCAGGCATATATTCCCTATTGTTTGTTTTACTTGCCCTTCAAGCAATCACACAATCTTAATACATGTATAAAATCAATAGGATAAGACGTTTGCATACTAACATATTAGCTCATGACGCGTGTCCCACTGGGAAAATGGCTTTGAAACTATGTTTAAGCAACGTTACTTCAACTAAACAATGTTTTTTCAGCGTTGCTTCAGCATCATATGTCTGGTGATCCCTAAGATTTTTGTTTTCCCAAGATTCCCACTTTCCACAGGGCGCTTGAGACATTTCCCCGCAGGCCTCCAGTGAACGAAGGTAGTGTAATGCTACAAAAACTGGACCTTCTGCCCAATGAGATCCTAGATATTTAATGGACATTCACTCCCCTTCTTGCTGCTTCATTCAACCTTGAATGGCATCAAGAGAAATCTCATAATTGGAATTCAAGGCCTATATTCACATTTTCATTTCATATTAAAAATTATTTCAATCGCAAACCATTATAAAATGACGACTTTCTTGATATATAACAAGAAATTTACAAGCTTTTAATTCAACATGGAGCAAATAACAATTAACTCATTGATGATCTCTGGAAACTGATAATTTTTCTGATTAATAATAATTGCAATATAAGAATATCTTAATTAAGAGTCGTCAGGGTAGGCAATTAGGTTCGTGTAGGCTCACGAATATGAATACTCTGTCTATCTTGGTTGAACACGGAAGCATTGAGAGCTCCCGAGAATTTTGGGAAACATAATTTAATCTTCAATTACCCGATCCAAATCAATGTTCAGTGATGCTTATATCGTCATCAAAAGTTAAACAAAGTTATTATATTTGAACATATATAGTTCGTCCCGCATCCATAAAAAATTTAGTGAAAATCTAACAATCCGTTCCCAACTGTTACGTGAATTCGTTACTTTACACAAATGTACTTTTTTATCAGAACTACCTGATTCATTACAATTACGAGAATCCCCTTATCGGCTAACAATTAAGTGGTTACCTGTAATTTGGCTTATAATTGACTATATATAATGTAGCTTTATTAGTGGCTATATATAATGTGGCTGATAAATGGCTACATTATAATGTAGCTTTAAATGGCTCCTTATGATGTCGCTTACAAGTGGCTTTACTTAAGTATGGGGCTAACTGGTGGCTACTAATTTTATGGCTATATGTGGCTACTTATAATGCGACTTTAAACCAGTTACCTTTTCTTGTCTCGTAAGTGGCTACCTACATGTATAAAGCGGCTAATTATTGTCTTCTTATTATTCTAAGATGAGATTCGGACTTTGCTCGTTCCCTCACTTCTGAATCGGCTTTTCAGCGGCCGTTGCTTGGTTCCAAAGCCTTCAGAGCATCACAATTCAGCCTCAAATTTAATACAGAAAGCGAAACAATTCAGCCTCAAATTTAATACAGAAAGCGAAACAATTTAGCCTCGAATTTAATACAGAAAGCGAAACAATTCAGCCTCAAATTTAATACAGAAAGCGAAACAATTTAGCCTCAAATTTAATACAGAAAGCGAAGTAAGAAAGCTCGTCCGTCTCGTCCCTGTCTCGTCAGTGTATCGCAGTTCCTGGAGGAGAGTCTGTATTTTTTGCGGAGACTCGGAGACGAGACTCCCGACTTCCGCAGCTGCGGAGGAACTGGCCAGGCGAGACTGATTTTTTTCTGTCCACGCTGAAGTTATCTAGAAAATTTGGTAGAATATAAACTGGGATGACCAGTTCAAGTCAATCAAACGTCAGCATTAAACCAAGCATATACAGACGACGAACTTGAATTCGTGAATAATTATTCAAAGCTTGGGATCACCGTAGAAATCTTTAAGTATGCAGCTCAGGTGACAGAGATTAGAGCGCAGAGACGTCTAAAAACCCGCGCTCTGTCTTGAATTCGGCATCGACGTACCTTAACAAAATTTAGAGTCGCCCCAGCTTCTGGTAATCCAAATCAGAAGCTGCCGCGTCAGTAAATTTTCACTGGATAGAAGTCGTGACGACCCACAACGATCGAGTGCATGCAAGTATTACGACCACATAGCATGCATCGACTTACGATCAATGATGATCGACAACAATCAGTGCAAGTAGTTCTTCAGAAAAAACACCTTCGCTTGAACGAAAATATTTCCACTATACTTATTTATTATTATAATTTTTTCTCTTCTTGAGTATTACAATTTATGATTCTTAACTATTTTATTCAGTTCTAATTTTTGAACTCTGTTACATTAGGTCCGAATTAGAACTAAGTTGGTGTAATGAAACAAATCCGTAGTTCAATGATTAAAAATTTAGCTTATTCATTGCATATAAATATCATCGTATTAATTAATATTAACCAACGAATGTTGGCTGGAAAAATTGTACATTTTTTGGTAGACGAGTAAAAACTTTATTAAAATCCATACTTTATCTCTTTCAAATTTCTACAGTAATTATAACGTCACAAAATTCAGAAATAATTGAAACGCGTTTTTGAGTTTTTCGAAATTAAACTGTTTCTCGGGTCCGTTTTCTTGACAATACCAAGTCAGAAAAATGTAAATGGACTTTAACATTGAAGAACATAATAACATGTGAAGAAAATATCGTTTAGCCAACGTTTCTATATGGGAATATTTTTAATATCACAGAGAGTTAATTTAATGCATATTACGCAATTTATTCATTATTATTAAATAGAAAACTTCCCATAACTAAGAAAATAGTTTAAAATTTCCACTTTAAAAATGCATAATACAGAATTTTCATCACAAACAACATGTATACAACTTGAATAATTTGTATAGTACGTCAATGCAATGATACGCATTGGACGTTGACTGCATTCTTCGTATTTTTTAAAATATCACAACTGCATTTACAACCTCAATCCATTATTAATAGATTATTTTAGCGTGATCTTTCAAATTATGCCAGCTTCCAATTACAATGAAAAAAATCAAATGAACGCAAAACTCGAGTGAGTAGCTATTTACTTTCCATGCTAGAATGAAAATTAATTTTATAATGAATTCCGCATTAAAATTCTGCAGAATGATTTGTGTTGTATCTTTAAATTTTCAAAAATTTTCTCTTTATAATTAGTTACAAATTAAAGAATAAGAAAGATTGGTTTGCACAAAGTTATCTTTGAACAGTCAAAGGCTGGGCAATTCCTTGCCACAACTACAAGAAACACTAAAAAGTATATATAATCATAAATATTATAAAAAATTATTTGCAAATAAATAAGATTTAAAATTCATGTAGTGAAGAAATTATATTATAAACACAAAAAGTAGATATATTTCGTAAATGCAGCAAACTGGCTGATAGCTGCATCAGTTCAGCCCAACGCTGGCAATCAGAATCTGATGAAGTAACCCGGATACCCAGTGAAGTTTCTTCCTCGATGATAGTGCATATTTTAGTCATATATAAAGTGATTATTTTTTGTTACTTAACTCTCGATATATGGTGTGCCAGGGTTGCCGGTAATCAAAAAATTGTAAAAAGTGGGAATTAATGTTAGGCCGCCCTCGTTTGATGTAGAGGTGTAAATGAATTGCTTTGCAAGTGTAAAATTTCATGTATAGCTAGCATCGTTTTCGAATTATCGGTAATGCTCAGGGTAATAATTGTCACAGAACAGGTGTCGGACTAACTTCATACTCGTATATTGCGATTATTAATGAATTCTCCAGAGATTTACCTGACAGCGAACATAGCTCTTACATTAATGTGTCTTTTCTTATCATAAAAGTCCCACTGAAACCTTTTTACTCGATAGTCATCACATATAACTTCATTTTTTTTTAAGTTGGTGAAATGGATTCTTCATTCAGGTCAAAATAAAACTTTTTATACGAGTTTTAGTCTAACGTGAACCCTCACTTGCAAGAACATTTTTGCTTGTAGGCGGTAGATTTTAGCCGTCTGGGTCGAAACATTACATGGGCAAAAAAATTATCTTAACCCTCTCGTAACTGCATGGCGGGCATGGTGGGCACAAGTCACTAGGTACCAATAGCATTGACGACGGTAAATTTACCCGGATCGAAAGGTTAACTTTAACTTATACAAAGAAACGGCCATTGGTACGATCATCTTGTTAATATTACGTAAATCGTTTTCGATGAAAAATGAGGTTGCGACCATTTCGCTATAGGTTATTTTTATTACATAAACAATAACGTTATATTTTATAATAACAAAGAGAGATAAATAATTTCAGGCCTAAACAGTTTTAAGACATTGTATTCAAGGCCAAATCATTGACTTATATTTCTGAAAATGCCTATTTTACTTTGGAAGACTTGCCATAGACCAGAAGACATTGGATCGGAAGACACATTAAAAAAATATAACTCAGTACTCACTGCAGTGAGTGACGGAGAGCGCATTTTCTCGTCGACGAAAACATTAAGACACGTACGGACAGACAGACGGACAGACAGACGGACGGACAGACGGACGGGCAGACGGACATGGCAAGCACAATAGTACATTTTTTCATAAATGAGAAAATGCGCTAAAAACAGTAATTCTGAGGTCATGTGAAATTGAAGGATTGATACTTAAATCGTGAATATCGTGATTGTGGCAGAACAGCGGCTCAAAATACGATGTGAAATTGTAAGGGATAGAAATCAGCGTTATTTAACTATCGGTGCATTAATGGTCTACGTTGTTCATTATCCGGAATTTTATATTGTCATTTTAATTTAGAGTGTACTTAAGGCCAAGTGCGGAAAGATGAGGTGATATGGTCATTGTTGTGTGGAAAGCCGGAGCGGAGGCATGCACTGTGTTAGAATGTCAAAATGTAAATATATAGGTGAATTAATTAGATGTGGAATTGATTTGTGAATATATAGGGTTTAGAAGTTTGTAATGTTCGTTCACTCTCGATTATTTATCGGTTTTTATTTGTTTCTTTTGTAGGAAAGCCTCAAATCTCAGACCAAAAGTTTCTCAAATCTACAGTAAGACTCGAATCTGCAGCTAGACTCAAGTCAAGACTTGCCCAAGATGAAGTGAAGTGTTGATGTGCTAATGTTATTATTTATTGATTATTTACAGTGTTAATTTGAGTGGTGAAATAAAGTGTTTTAAAAGTATTCATCAATATCCAGAACCTATATACGATCATGTAGGCTAGTTGGGTGTTCTGAGAGCCCCAACAAAATGAAATGATGTGATTGCTTGGAAATGTGATCAACAGCTTGGTTCAGAAAGACCAAAGAGGTTACTGGCTACACACTATTTATGTCATTAATTTGTTAAGGACTAAACCTTGTATCTAAATTTTAAGCGATCAGAAGTGTTCGTCAATTCGAGCTTGCCGAAAAGGAAAATCATTGGGATCGTGATTTTTTTTTTCAGGACAAATAACGACTAAAATTATTCATTGAAACTTTCATATGCCAACTTATTCTCAATTTTGCCGGTATCGCTATATATTGTTTATTCATTATTCGAACAATAGGTAGACGAGCGTGTGCACTGTGCATTTAAATTTTTTAGTGAACAGTGCTAATAGAATGTTTCGTAAGAACATATTAATTTTAATACAATTTTACCCTTTGAATTGTCACACCTTCTCTTAAATTTCCTCAACTTAACTCTGGTTCCTGGCAAGAGCCGATTTTATTCCCCATGACTTATTAATTTATAACACAATGCAGATTTGAACGAGTGACACTTCACCTTAAGTAACGATACCTTCGCTATTTAGGGTGAATATTATTCTTCGTAACGATGCTGCCTTCACTGAATATTATTCTTACGCCGTTAATTAACTAAGTTGAAGATCTGCATGAAAATTGCGATTTATGAACACCTACCTGATGTGATTAATTTGATTATTTTGATTCGGTGTTTGATATTTTGATTCCTTTTATTATGAGTTTTTCTCGTTTAATGTTTATTTTAAACCATTACAGCAGAAATATTGTGTGTAGTTTCAGTTTTATATTTTCGCTTTCTTCTTCATAATCGAAAATAGCTGTATTAATAATCAATAAAAATATTTGCCTACCCCTCGAGATTGCTCGCGTAAACTCCGAATTTTGTTCTATATTACATTTATATTACATTCGAGTAGAAGATGAACGTGAATAACAGACGCGTTAGCTTGGATGCCTAAATTGAAAAATTCGGTAGAAAAAATCAATTGAAAATAGTGCTTCCATTCATTCAAATATGATGCTTTATTTCTCTTTGTCAGCTGAAAAACTTATTGTAATTCCTTCGGTGGTTGATGAATTATTACGTTTAAATTCGTTAAATCGCTCTAATTAAGTGCACTATTTAAAGGAAAGAGCATTAATTAATGTAGGTAATGATGCTAAGTTTACAACTATAACAAAAAAATTAGTGTTATCTGAAAATTATTATTTCTTCAAGATATTAAATGATATTTATGCATTTTAAGACTGGTTTAATAATTGTTAAATTAAGTATTACAGCATGCATTTTTATCGACTTTTTATCCTAATGGCACCGTCTGAATAAAGGATAATGAGCCAATGAATGTTTAAATTTAAGAGTTTTGGTGGTTTGAAAGAATTAATAGAACGAGAGAGATAATATTAAAAACTTTAATAATATGATATGATGCTCGATTGCTTTTTAGTAGCGGAATATTTTATAAAACGATTTAAATTCACATAAGCCATAGCCTTAGCAGTGTCATTTTCCATGCTTCATCAGTATAATTAATAATTTATGTACTGTGATTAAGACAAAATTGAACATATATGTCTTCCCCAAAAAGGGATATCTCTTCCCCATTTAAGTCTATCTAATTTTATTAGGTGAAGGTCAAGAATCACTTCCGATTAACCGGCTACAAATGAACTAGACGGCAAACCATAAAAACTGGACATGCCTGTCTCGTTGCTGCGTCATCTCCGGGTCTAAAATGATCGCGACAGTCGAGGTCATAACACTGCATTGAATTTATTTATCATGTGACCTCACATTTACCTTATTTCTTATGTGACCTCACATTTACCTTGTTTATTATGTGACCTCGCATTTACCTTATTTATTATGTGACCTCACATTTACCTTATTTTTTATGTGACCTCACATTTACCTCATTTAATATGTGACCTCAAATGCTGGTCATAGCAGTACCCCCATTAAATTCTACTAGAGCTATCTACAATTATGTAGATAATGTAGAAGACACTGTTGCTATGCAACAATTGCTGATTTTCAGCGTTCAGTTCCATGATCAAACGGAAGATCTGATGAACGTTTTTCTTACATGAGACGCTTCGAAATAACAAACTTAATATTTTATCGACAATCTTAATGGGAACAAGCAATAGAAAGTGAATGAGTAATTTTTATATCTGAACCATAGTTGTTTTGAGCCCTAAATTTCAGATTTCTCTTTAGAGTCAACATCCAACATAAGATAAAGTAGCTAATGAAGTTACCTGCAAAAACATGCAAAACTTTCTTCTATATAAAACAGGCCCAAACAATATTGAAGCTCCTACTAATAATGGTATGCACAATCTTAAAGGTATTGAAGTTACCCTCAGTAGCATGTAAACTTAATCCAAAAAATATGCATTTAAAAATTACTTTTTAAAGATAACGCTTCTAAAGAATCCAGTGTCTCCGATGCTACACATGTACAATGAATTTCTAAATTGTATTATCATATATTAAAAAAATAATCATTACATGCTAATAAGTATGTAATTCAATATTACATACTTGTAATATTGAATTACATTAATATAAGACATGCTCGTTTATTTTTGAAATTTAAATTTTTTGTTTAATTTTTCAAAATCATTTATTCTGTCAATTGATACGAGCATTGTCTCCGACTTTACGCAAGAGTGCAAAATTTCAGATCGATTGGAGAGGAAGAAGTGTGTTGAATATCGATTATAAGATTTGTAGCAGACAGAAAACAAACAAACAACAAGAAGTGAAGTTAAAGAGAAGTGTTGTAAAAAAACCAACACGATCCAAAAATTACTAAAGTTGACCATAATAACCTGTAAACATTCCTCTAAAACTGACCATTACAATCCAGAAACTATTAGATCCCTTTAATAAAATGTGAAACTTCCCCCTAAAACAGGCATTGGTCGAGCGTTTCACGTGTGAATGGTATGCCTCCCATCCATCCCGTAATGACCGAAATTTTTAGCGCATTTTCTCATTTATGGAAAAAATGCACTATTGTGTTCGCCATGTCCGTCCGTCCGTCTGTCTGTCTGTCCGTCTGTCCGTGACCTCAAGTTTTCGTTGACGAGAAAATGCGCCCTCTGTCACTCACTGCAGTGAGTACTGAGTTATATTTTTTTTATCAAACTAGACTACTCCCTTTAAGTGCTGTGCCTTGATGAACTCTAAATTCTTCCGGCCGGCCTCTCGTCCATTCATTTGATATTCGCTTCCTGAAATACCTCCACCTTGAGATCATTATAAAAGACGGCAAAATTTCTCTAAGATCATCACACATCCTCAACTCTCTCAACATGAAGCTGGTAAGCATCACCAGCTCTCATCACTGAATATAATAAAATATTGTTCAATGCTAATTTAGTTCGAAATATCACTACTGGACAATGTGGAACTCATAAGAGCAAGCGGTTTAACATCATAGTTACAAAATATGTGACTATTTAATTAAGTGTTTCTTTCACTGCTGCTACAATTTTTAATACGTAATTGCAAGAAATTTGTTTAGAATCATTCGTAACATTAGAATAATCAAAAAACTTAATTCTGTCTGTACTCGCTCGTGCATAAATTGGTATCACACTTTATTTTCCATTAATGAAATCGAGTCGAAAATCATATCAGTGTGCGTCTATCATCATACTTCTATGCAGGTTTTCAGCTGCAAAGTTGTGATATATAACTTTCATAATTTCTTAGTTTTGACGCATGAACTTTTAAAAATTATTCAAGACAACTACATAAGTTATTACAGTGGGTTTTAAAGTTTTCTATCGACTCATTAACTAAGTATTTAAGGCTGAACTATAATTTGGATCGGAAGTACCCAAAACTAGATTACCTACATGAAGAACTGAGTTCAGAGAAGTAGTTAATTCAACAAAGTAATTTTTATGTTCTATAATGAAACCGAATTATTCAGCCTTTTTGTGGAAAGAAGCTTTCCTCGCTCTAAGGTCATACTTTCCATTGGCTTCGACAATTTTCCTAAATAATTTCAAATCCTAACCCGAAATTCGCATGCAATATTCAGAATTCACTGACATATTACACGTTTTCTCTAATAAGCGAAAATTCATTTGCACCTCTGTATGGATGACCAAAACATGTTTGGTTCATTCTAAGTTAGTTTACGCTGCAAACATTAGTATGCGTACCTTACTAATATTCAGTTATCCTACCACTTAATCCTCTAATATCACATTAATGTTTCCGTGTGCAGTTCTTACTCGCCGCTGTTGTAGCCTCAGCCCTTGTGGCGGTGTGCGATGCTGGTGGAAAAGGTTTCCGTGGTGGATTCGGTGGCGGTTTCGGAATAAATGATAACTTCAAAAGAATATTCGAACCCGAAGTGTAAACTGTTCATGACGGGACATAAATAAAATAATTTATTCATTATCATGCGTATTATTTCAACTCTCTGTACTCCTTGGTATATGGAAAAAAATACCCGACTGTTTTAGTCGTAGTCTTTGGCAGAGTAATGGAAATGTATGCATATAATTTTCCGAACATCAATATAGGTTAATTATTTGCTAAAATACTTAATTTGAGACTGTGAAATTGCCATTTTGCTGCTAAGTTCTTGACTCAGTTCACCGGTGACAGTATGTGGTAAGAGTGGATAACGTCTACAATAATTCCACATCATTGCCTCTATTTCGCTCGAGAGAAAGATCAATAAATATTGAATACAGGTATTCAATACACAAGAATTCAATATCACGTTATTCGTAATGACGTGATAATAATATTTTAGTAATAGTCCATCTCGGGCAATGCCAATTTCTTTAAAAGTCCATTTCATTTTAGCGAAATTTTGTGGGTTTGTGCGGGTTTTTGACACCTGCGTAGCTGTAAATATACGGGAGCTATTTTAAGTCCAGAGGCCATACTTTCAAAACTCGCTAAGTGAACGTTAGTACTTACGCTCTATTTTCTTGCCGATGATTGGTGGATTTTGCTTGAAAGGCCGTCAATGATTGGCTGATGAACTTACGATCTCTTAACTGTTTTTAAAAGAGTGGCTTGAAAGGCCGTCAATGATTGGCTGATGAACTTACGATCTCTTAACTTTTTTTGAAGGTATTGGCCCAGTCCACAATAATATCCTCACCGTGTTAGGATATTACCAGGTCGTGGGAATTCATTTCTGTTGAGGGAAGCGTAAGGCATTATATTACGCAAGAAGAAATCGAATATTAACATCTATTTTCTGTTTTGATTCATTAGATAAATTTGAAATTTATTTTGAATTGTTCTATCAGTTTACATCAAAAGCTCATATAGATTAAAAGCTCAAATAGCCAACGAACCCACTACTATATAATATAACACTTATATAATATATAACACTTTTCACTGACAACCAAAACACATTAGATAATACTACACTAGTTATTGTACAGAAATTTACGCTGAGTCATTGACTCATGCTATACTCCCGTACGAGTGATGTACTACTGTACACTGAACATAACATAACATAACATAACATAACATAACATAACATAACATAACATAACATAACATAACATAACATAACATAACATAACATAACATAACATAGTAATGTCGGCGCTGATGAGTAGGCCTGATGTGGCCGTTCACCGATTCTTGTACTTTTCATAACTTGTTCACGGAAGACCTAAAATCATGTCCTTTGACCTGATCTTTTCAAGACTGACGATAGTTTGAACTAGCTACTAGACTTCCACCGGGATCGATATGGTGCTAGACATTTCAAAATATATGCAAGACATATATATTTGCACATCGTTATCTAGTCTGTTCGTGAACGCTTTCGTACTCGGTGTGCCATCGATGCAATCGGGGAGGCTGTTCCACATGTCGGTGACTCGAGCGAGATGAAATGTTGTCGCGTGGATGAGTTGCACCGCGGTTTTTTTAGTTTATAGTCGTGGCCCCTGGTGTTGGTTCTTGTTTCGAATTCTAGTAATCGAAGAAGAATCAAATATATTTAAAGAATCAAAGATATACAAAGAAGAAATCGTGTATTGTTGTATTACGCTGCTGGTCACTATTTAAAAAATTGAAAGTTTGTTAAATTGATTAATTATGTTTGACAACTTTTAGAATTGGTATTTTAAGTAATTATTTCTGCCCACTGCTGATCATACTTGCACTTGATTCATAATAAAACATAGAGCGATCTGCCTACTAATGGTGAACACAAATTCCTATTTACGAAGGGCCTGTTCCTCATAATTATTTAAAATGGAACAAAGTGTTGTAGTTAAAATTACGTTAGGTAAATATTACTCATGTTTAACGTAAGTTATTGTTATCGATGTAATTGGGTAAAGTGGCTCTGTTCCCACAAAACTAGCCATAATTTTAAACATGTTTTCATAATTTTATACATGTTTGCAACCACTCATTGTTATGCAATTTGTAAACTCAGAATTTGAGGGGAAAAATAAATCTTTTTCATCACATTATGGAGGAACCTTCGATGGGGTTTTAGTAGCAATGAAAATAGGACATTACTGTACACAGGTTCCACGTATTCTAGAGATCCTGCTTGTTCTCAGATCCTACTGATTTAAACTAATTAAAGAAATTTAGAAACTAGTAGGATCGCTATATTCAATTAGAGATTACTACTTCTCTGAATAACTCCAAATTATTATAACTACTAAAATTGAACATTAATATGCGTCAACTTAAAATGATGGTCACACAATCCGCGGAGTCGGTCTCCATATCCACACACGCATTACACGATCGAAGAAAGTGGGAAGATTTTAAGAAGAACTTCCGCGATCTTTGACTTATTACCAGGATATTTATTACAGAATATTGTAATATTTAAGACCCTTTCATAAATACTTTAGCTGGCATTAGCTAGTGAATATATTAGGTTATAGCTAAATTTTTTAGTTACCCCGCATGTTGAGTATAGCATCGCGATGCTCGTGTTTGATAATCCCTGCAAATTTCCAATCCCGAATATGGTGGTGAAAATGTTAAATAATGAAAAATAGACCCATTCCAACCCATATATTTAGTATGAGTAGCACCAGATCGATCATTTCTCAAAATATGCAGAAAAGAAATTTTGTGTATATTTGTGTATCCTAATTTTGATCAATTATAGGATCCTGATTATGTCTCTAAAAAGCAAAAAATGAATTATATGAATCGATCTTTACTAAGTTATCAATGAGTCATGGCTCACATCTTCTCTGATACGTTTAATTTCGATTAAATTCTAGATTAGAGCTTCCAGGCTACGGTTGCTATTGTAATAGTTTTTTTTTATTTTACGATAATTTGTATTTTACAATAAATCAGTCACTTGTAGACATTTAGTATTACTGTGACGGGGCGGATTCCACTCCTATAAAAAACTTCATTAAATGCTTCTAAGAAAATCGCATCATCGGTTATATCTTGTTTGAGTGATTTTTCAAAAGTTTTTATCGTGATATTTTTCAGAACATTCTCCACAGGTAAATCAAAAGTAAATAATAATCTTTTATAGAGACGAATGTTCCAACGCTGAAACCATTTGCCAACTGTTCTAAATCAGTAGAAAATTGTATGTTTGAAAATCATGTGAGGTTGGAAACTTGAACTTCAAATTAGCCAATCACTACCTGACTCATCAGCAGCAAGTAATAATTAAACAACCTGGTTAGTTAACGGCTAATTAGGGTGCTAAACTTAAAGTCAACCATTAGACTGTTATCCATTAGACTGAAATCATCACAAGACTGTTCAGCAATATTAATAAGACGGCTCGTTAACGCTACTCGAAGCGCTACTGTAAAATACGATTAATTATTGAAACAATTCCCATTAATCCTTTCGTTGTCATGAAATGTTTAGAAGTAATCGTCCGCTGATTTTTACCGTAATGAATATGATATCAATATCACGCATCAAATCTGCTCATAAATGTTAGTAAGAATACTGAATTAGTTGTATTTCTGAATTTTTATCAAGCCGTTTTGCAGCATTCATTTTAACACATGCAATAAGACTGCCTGTCATGAAAAGAGTTGCAAATACAAATGCATAGGAAGTAAACAAAATAGCTTCCAATAAAATGGTTATGTGCTATAAAAATTCAGTAAATTTGTATTTAAATTTATAAATAATAGAAATGGCATATTTTGAGATTAATAAATCCGATTAAGGCTGACTCAAAAGCCACCTGGCCCTTTACGCATCCATAAGAGGAGGCGGTATCCTACAGCCGAGCGCGGTATCTCTGTAGCCGCAATGTAGAGCATTGAAAGTACGATCACCGACGCCCAGAGTTTGCACAACCAATGAAAAAAACCGACAGTTTACCGAGAGCGAATTGTGTTCACCATTCTAGGAACGGTATATTAGAGGCATGCAAAAAATCTACGTTCATTCTGTCGACCTCCTTTCGCCAGGCTCGATCGCGTGCTGCTTTTACCCCTCCTCGAATCTCTGGCTGAATATCAAGGGCCAACCCCAGAGGCGAAATTTCTGTCTCCTTATTGAAAATCATAGACTTATTAACGGTGGATTTAAAAATAATGTACCCTAAGCCGCATTATGTTGTTTTTAATTGAAATTTTCTATACCGTCAAGCATCACTTTAATTTTTTTAACACATGAGTTTTTCTTAAATTATAATATTTTAACATAAATAGAAACAATTTTTTTTTTCAATTGCGAATTTCGTCATACTTCTTGCCTAGAATATCAAAATTAAGGAAAATATTTCGCTCACTAAGAATATACTAAGTACACAACGACTCCTACAGTTTAAATTCGGAACATAAATGAAGTCTGTGATCATTTTTCCTCCCTCTCAAGACGTTGCGCGTGCAACACGGCCTAAAAGTTGCGTATGCAACTTGGCGTGAACGGTTGATAATAATTAACGAGCAACGCGGCTTTGAAGTTGCATGCGCAACACAGATTAATGTTACGTGTGCAACACGGAATAAACGTTACATGTACAACATGGTATTAAACGTTGAGTGTGAAACTATGCATGTACACGGTCTATAGAAGTATACTCAACTTTGCTTTAAGTCGTAGCAATTGCCAAACGACTCCAATATTGCATGAAAGTACGCATAACTGCTATTCATTTTCCCACGTTTGACTGGACCATGCATCAGAAGTGTGTATATGTATATATGGCCTGAATTCCATGTATAGTTTTTTAACGAAATCGCTCAGTCCATGAAGTGAACTAGGCACTCAAGATGATGGCTCCAGTTGCCCAGATGCCAGACAACAAATCGACGCTCGTAAGGCACTTGAAATTTAAATAAATTCCAATGCTTTTATGTTCATACGCCATCCTGATTTCGATATATATAGTAGTTAAAATAGTGATTATGGTTTCTAAAGAATTTTTATGCCCGAAATGGTGATGTAACAAATGTACATAGTTTTCAATTCCACAACAAAAGACCTGAGCACTAACTTGCCTGCTTTAGCATGCAATTTACACAAGTTTACAATAATTTTTGGATAGAGAACTTTCAAAACTATGGACTCATATACTTATTATGACTACTAATTTTTTCATTTTAGAAAATGGTAAAATATTGACAGCTTTAAAATTATTGCGGGAAATCCATCTAGGATATAATTATTAGATATAATGGCGATAATACAGTATCTAATTAATAACAACTTACTTTATTATTCTTTATTCACGCACGAGCATACAAAAAAATCATAACAAAAAATATCGATACTTCAACTTAAATTGAAAATTTAAATTAGAATTTTAAATTTATTTAAAATGAAAAATTTACCTTTACTCTCACATGTGCACAAAGTGGGCCCTCGAGATAACAGATGAACGCGCTACCAACTGCGCGATCAATTCAGGAGTAGATATATATGACCTTGTTCTACATATTCGAGCCGCAATTGGAATGTAATCTAGTTAGATTCGCCCGTTTTGAAAAAATATATAAACATAATAAAAATAAAGAAAATATAAGATCATTAAAACGGAAGCCTGATAGCTGATCAACTAACAACGCACAAGATAAAATAAATTTCATATGATAAATGCAATACAAAAGAGAGATTATTTTTGATAAGATTTCCTTCCCATACTCAACTTTAACCGAAAGCAACGGAGAAGCACGACAAAAAAAATTACAAGCGTTATGAATTTTTAGGCTATTTATGTTTTGCATCATCTTACATCATCGCGGAAAGGATATTCGTAAACAACCGACTGGAATTTGAATATTTGTACTAGGGGTTGCATTGCTAAATGCATGGTCGTCCAATTCCACTCAAATTTTCAATTTTATTTTTATGGTGAATGTTGTCTGCTAATGATGTTTCTAACAATTTTCACACTATTTCTCTCAATTTGCACAGAAACAATTTGTACCTGCCACTCATTGAAGTACGTGGAACTTTCGGTCAAATAGTAGTCGTAGAATATATAAGTCATAATATACATATCAATAATATGTACGTGAATAAAAAATTATCATTACAATAATAACGCATGCGGAAATGGTAATAAATATAATTTCAATAAAAAAATTTCAATAATAATGAAGATGACAGTAATTCTTGTACTCACAAAAGACACTCATATAGAGGCAAATGGATTGAAGTGACTTTAAACTTTAATTTTATTGGCAAACTGATATTATTATTAGATGAGTGATTGTTTTGTTATGAATCCTTTAAAATACTTGATCGGTAGAATAACTATAGCCTTGTATGATACCTAACCTTAACTAATCTATGAAGTATTAGCAAAATATTGCAGAAGAATGTGATTTTCTGGATTCGATTAGCCCGGTGACTAATCGTATCAAATAATTACCTTGTATCTTTCGCATTACTAGTTTGAAGGTTGTAATAACTGAGGAATTATTTATATTCATAGGCAATAATAATATGCACCGGTTTAAGCCAGGTAATATGGCCTAAGTTGATTGAGGCCTAGGGTCATTCATTCACAATAACGTAAATTCACTACTGCCAATGGAAAGGATTGTTTGAAACACTGGAAATTATTCAGATTTTAATAATTTAAATCTAATTAACAATTACAATCCTAATCACAATGACATTTTTGAGCACATAATAAAACTCGTAATTGACATTTCATATAAGAATCGCAGAAAAATTGACTTTGCATTACTGAACTAATTTCGTCAACTGTCACTTCTACCAAAGCAATCAAACATCTCTGAGCCTATTCGCTGCAAAGTAATTTTTTAATTAACTGTGCAACATTCTTCCTCAATGGTCAATACTACCCGTATACCTTTCAATTTTATGATCCTAGCAGATTTTAATCTCGTTTCGGTGGGTCGAAGTAATAGACAGTTTTTTCTTACCTGAAATGTGGCCATTCCAAGGCTAGACTGTGTAAAGCCTCCGGCGACAGCAGGTTTTTGCACGCGTTAAGTTATCGAAGGAATTGGCATCGTGTGCAATTCTGTGGAAAACCGAGCGTTGACCTGACATATATGCTAATTCAACATTTCTTTCTGCCGCATATTTTCAGATTTAAACATTCGTATTGTGACACCATGGGCCTTATTTAAGTAGAAAAACGTTTTAAAGTTGGAGTGTCGTTCAATGAACAGTTTAAAATTTAAATATTCTGTTACTGCTCCAATAACAATCCGCCTGGCACTGATGCGCTCTTAAGGAATTTAAAAGCAAAGAAAACACCAAGCAAATTCACCATATCGATATTGAAAACGTTTCGCAGTCCAGCTCCATCATCAGTTCGAAAAACTAAAAATAAATAAAATTATATTATTGTAGCAAAATTATAAGACAGACATAAAACCTAAACGAGACCTAACATTTTAAATTCCTTAAATGAACTTGCGATATAAGCAGACTGATAATATAAGTACTTTGATACGCTCTTACTATGCTTATATCCTGCTGTTACCAAATTTATCTCGATATCTTTTGAATGCATCCCTCACATGTCAGTTTACACATGTATGAACTTGATCAAAATTTTTAATAAGTGCAGAGTAACGATTACGTAAAAAGATGTTTCAGGACGGCTTAAGAATTTTTCTTAGTTTCTTGCATCAATTATGAAGATTGGAAATTTTTAAACTAATTAAATAGATGAGGCTTGTGAACTGCTTTTTTATACAATTTGGAGAAGTTTCACAGACAGAACACTGAACGAGGTGAAGAAGATTGATTGATTGTCTTTGTACGTTGATTGATTGCGCTGTTTTCCACGTGCACGCATTAACCGTGACTCGATTTCTCGACGATGCGTCTTCTCCGTTGTGAAAATAATATATTTGTCATCACCAAGATAAAAAATGTGTTTTCAGAGTATCAATTTTGGTTATTATGAGGAATTGCATACTTTTCCACGTGTATCCGATGATAAGCGCAGACACTTAGAGATACCTAATTAAGTTATCACCTCATTATTCTAAAAATAGTTTTCAAAAAATACGATTTCTTAAACTGTTTTAACGTTTTTCCTTCGAAACGTTTGAAGTTTTGAAAGACAATTTTTCAGAGACACTTTTCATCAGTAATGCGCTAGAGACACATTTAATCAGTTTCATGAAAAAGACAGTTTTACCAGATATTTTCCTAGAAGCGCTTCGGGCGTGGGATTTCTATTATGTTGCTTCGTATCCAGCAGTTTTTAGAGGCTTAATTTCACGTTTAATTTTGAAAAAAATACTTACAATCCTGAATTTTGAAATGACCCTTCTAATATTTTATTTTTTACTGCACTTTTTACCGGTAGTTTAAGGATACTTTGTACACAGCATTTTTCTACGCGTACCTTGATCCGTTATTTTTGGGACACCTAATACCCATTATTTTTTACACGCATTTTATACCCAATAATTTATATTGGCACTTCGTACCCGTTATTATAGTGACTCTTACCCGGTATTTTTCTGCACGCACTTTGTATCTGGTATTTTTCTGCGCGCCCTTTGTCCCCGGTATTTTTCTGAGCGCCTTCTGTTCCCGGTATTTTTCTGCGCGCCCTTTGTCCCCGATATTTTTCTGCGCGCACATTGTCCCCGGTATTTTTCTGCGCGCCTTCTGTTCCCGGTATTTTTCTGTGCGCCCTTTGTCCCCGATATTTTTCTGGGCGCACTTTGTCCCCGGTATTCGTACGCCTCCTGCTCGTTATTTTTCTACAGGCACTTCATACGCCGCATCAGAAGAAATATTGAACGAAATTCATTACCAAACTGGTATTTCAAAAAATTTGTATTTGAATGAGACCTGTTTTTTTATGCCGATGTGAAAGGAATATCGATGATGGATGCGTAAATTTAAAACGAGTTTTTTTTATAGTAAAATAATACTTCGAATCTGTAATTACTATGTAATCGAAATTACTATGACCTTTTCAATTACACGTTTTATTATGGAGCAAATTGTTTATTTATTATTATTACTACCTATTACATATTACAGATAACAGTATTAGTTGTAAGAGAAAAATGTCAACGAATAAATCAATTTTCTACTTCTTAAACATTTTTCAAGGTGCGAGCAAAATTTATTATTATTTGTATAATTTTTCGCTCAGTAATGACGAACCACAAATTTTAAATTTGTGGAAGTTGTCTCGAAGATGAAAAACCATTTGATATAATAATATAATCACTCAAAAATCATTTGACACGTGTTTCGATGTTGTAAAATTGAATCGATAAACACTTTTTAAACAGCACAAAACTCAAATTTAATGCAATGTTCTCCAGCAGTTAAGTTCCTGTCAAAACCTTTTAGCAAATAAAATAGGGGAAAGTTGATACCGTCTTTGTGCTATGTTTTATTCTCATTTCAAACATTTATTTAATATACGTAAAGAGGCAACACTATAGTCCTTCAATGTACAGTATCGAACACTATAATTGAGGTAGTAAAAAAGTATCCATGTTAAAATCCAGCCATTTATAATAGAAGTGTGAGTGAGCTCCTCTACAATCGCCACCATCGTAACTGAAATCTTGTGAATTTCGTAACCGAAATTTTATGAATTTTGTAACAAAACTCTTATGAATTTTGTAACCGAAATCTTTTGAATTAAACACAAGAAATGTCTTGTGTTTATTCCATCGCTTATTATTCAATTAAATTAAGTTTTTCATGCCAGTGGGTTGAATCATTCCGATTCAGGAACGACCTGAATTTAACAGCAACTAATACGGTTAATAGATTGAGATTTTAATTCGAATTTTTATGTTAAGAAAAAGTTTCCAAAACAGATCAGGATTCACATTTAGGCTTATTTGTTCGTTTCTGAGGAAACTTCGAACAATTTATAAATGTTTTTCCATCAACAGGCAGCGAAATGTGAATGATTATAGCGACCTTATATCAAACTACTGTATATATCAATTTCGTTGAAGATTGATAATAAAACAATGAGGTCAATCGAAAAATGGTTTTCATTTCGTTCTCTTCGGAAAGGATCATCGAAAAAAGACGAGAATATAAAAAATCCGCGTACATTTATACAAATCGTTCATCCATATGCGTTAGTTGCCAAAGAGGGTTCCTAAAATCGCAGAGTTATTCGACGTCAAATAGTTGAAAAATTACTGAATAACACCCTGATTTCAAAAATATCTTTTGATTAACAGGTGTTTTAATTTTACTTCCCTTCTCTTAAAAAAATGTAGCAAAAAAATTAGCCTTTGATTGCGCTTCTATAGACAACAGCTCGAAAATTAAAACAAGACCAACAAGTAACATATCATTTGTACACGATAGTATCAATATTGAGGTGCTTTGTATGCATCATAAATCCTGCCGACAATTCCAGAGAAAATAATTACAGAGAAGTTTAGAATATATAATGATTTTTAAAGTTTTTTTTACTTTTTTTTTGCTCGGACTAGTGAGGGGACTCTGATGATGTATCATTACCCGTAACAACGGAATTCATTCACAATCTGGGTGAACTTCTATACTTCTTTTAAGAAAATAGAATTGTTTTCAATTTGCAAAGTACGAGCAAGGTTTTTTTATATGAGCAACTCGATAGCCCCAGGTTAGGGATTAGGTAACAAATTCTTAATCGTAAAATTAAAAATACGTCTAATGAATTCACCTGGCATTAGGTATGTATATTACTTTGGTTGACATTTTGTAGTGATTTCGTAAAAGAGAACAATAAACACATTGTCTATAAAGAAAAAAAACATATACCGTAAAAAAATGAAATTTAACACATTATTTAGCTAAATTTTTAGGTATCAGAATTTCGAAAACAGTCGGAATTTCCTAAAATTTGCCAACACGGGACTAAACAGCATGGAACTTATATTTTTTTTATAATAATAGACAAATTGATGAAAACCACATAAACATTTACAAAAAATCTTAAGAAATGTAAAAAATGGCAATCATGAAGGTTCAAATTCCTAATCCATGTTGTAATATGCATAACAAAGATGAAAGACTAGAGCTACAAGTATGGTACAATCGAAAATATTCACTTGTTCTACTGCACATCCCGATGCAGGGTAACCAAAGACTTAGAAATGGCGGAGTTTGATTTGGGCCGTTCAGTAGCCTGTGAAGCTACTGCCTTTGCCTTTACCTTTAGATTGGGACGTTCAGTAGCCTGTGAAGCTACTGCCTTTGCCTTTACCTTTAGATTCTACGTGGCCACCGTCGTGGGATGTGACGTGAGAGGTGACGTGGGAAACGTCGTGGGAGACGTGCACGGGCACTTTAACGGGCACTTCTACTTTCTTTACCACTTCGACGGGGACGTGTTTGATTACTTCCACAGCGACGGGCACTTCTTTGTACACATTGTACGGGGTTGGTACGGGCACTCCGTGGTACACGGGGAAATGTACGGGCACACTCACGGGCACGTGGTGTGGTACGATGATGGGTACGACTTCTCCGTATCCACCGTGTCTGTAGCCACCATAGCCTCCCTTACCTCCGCCATATCCTTTTCCGCCACCATAACCACCCTTTCCGCCACCACCTTTTCCACCACCATAACCACCCTTTCCGCCACCGTATCCACCATAACCTCCACCGTATCCACCATAACCACCACCGTATCCACCTAAAAGGGTTACTCCACCTATTCCGCCGTATCCGCCTAATCCGCCGAGTCCCCCTAAACCACCATATCCACCCAAACCGCCGTATCCACCCCCTAAACCACCATATCCACCTAACACAGGATATCCACCGTAACCGCCGTATCCACCGTATCCACCGTATCCACCGTATCCTCCTCCACCAGCGCTAGCGAGCGCCGCCAGCGCTGCAAGAATCATCCACGTCACCTGAACGAAATAAAAACAAATAGTAACTTGATTTACTTATGCATTATAATAACGGAAAAATTACATTTGATATATTAATTAAATATTTTTAAATAAACGAAATTAAATACCGAAATAATGATTACATTATTATTGTATGAGTATATTGATAAATTAAAATATTTATAGCTGCCGGATGGAAAAGAAGCTCAGCTGATTGAAAATTGAATTATTCAGCGTTTTTCAGCATTTTATTGATGACTTCATGCATTGAATTTGCAATTAACTATTCATTTCATCTCAACAACTAACAGGTTCCAGTTTAACTTCATTTGAAATGATTCACAGTTAACATAAAGAGTATTATTCGCAATCGTTTATTAAATAATGTGCTTATTGACAGTGCCGGTTTATTACTTAATTGAGATAATTATCACCAGGCCTAACTTTCTGAGCCTCCAACTCCAGCCAAACTCCTTTCACAAACAAAAAAAATCTGATCGACATAAACTGTGGAATGAAGATTTTTTATGACAGCAACATTCATGGGAACCTCTACTTTCACTGCTTCAACCCTTCACTCTAGAATGGATTTGGCAGCTCGCGGTAGAATGTATAGTGGATGAGGGCACGAATATAAATAGTTTAGTGGATGAGGGCACGAGTAGAAATAGTATAGTGGGTGAGGGCACGAGGAGAAATAGTATAGTGGATGAGGGCACGAATAGAAATAGTATAGTGGATGAGGGCACGAGTAGAAATAGTTTTGTGGATGAGGGCAAGAATAGAAATAGTATAGTGGATGAGGGCAATAGAAATAGTATTGTGGATGAGGGCACGAATAGAAATAGTATTGTGGATGAGGGCACAAATAGAAATAGTTTGGTGGATGAGGGCACGAATAGGAATAGTGCTGTGGATGAAGGCACAAACATTAATATTAACTTGGATAGAGGCAGGAATAAGAAAAATTTTGTGGATGATAGTACGAAGACTATCATCCACATCATCCACATTGGGGATGAGAGCAAAGATAAGATTAGTGATGTTTGTGAGGGTACAAAGCTGCATAATGTTTTTGATAAAATAACAATAAATCCACCAATTCATTTGGTGGGTGAAGGCTCAATTAGTAATAGTTTTGTGTTTGAAAGTTCAAATAGGCGGGCATGGAAACTTTATGCCACAGTTTTAAGCGCATTTGGTACTCGAAATTACAAATAATTGTGGTACTCTTTTAAGCATGAGCAAAACCAGCCAGTACGAGATTTGATTTAACTTAGGTGGGCAAGAGAATAGTTCAATTTTCTTCATTATGAAACGAAATTTGACTTTGATTACAAGTTTTAGATAATGAACCAGCTACTTAGACCGTTGTTGCCTAGCAACGTTTATCACTGTAATTTTAGATCCCTTTATCCCCAATCACGTTGATATATTACGAGTAGTGTATATTAATTATTTACTAATAAATGGAAAAGCTTTTCAATGTAAAATTTTTCTTAGAACGTCGAACTCAAACTCGACCTAGTTTCATAAATGAAAAAAATTCTCCACCCTTCAGAGTTTAGATCAAATTGATCCATACCAATTCCTAAATTTTGATTTCAATTTTTATATCATCCTTTCATAAAAAAAAACAGTGACACTTATATGAAGATTATTAGACAATAATGTATCGATGAAAAGTTGCTGAACGTAACTGGGTGGATGATTTGTCTTCAGGAAATAATTTATCCTCAATCAAATTTTTCTGACTAAAGTTATATAAATAAAGTTAAAGGCACTACCAAGTTCATACAAAAACCAATTACAGGATTCAGTTCGCCAAAATAGATATTACGCGACGCCGTTTATCTATGTATTTATTAACATCCTAAGGCCACTTATTGCAAGAAATCTATTTAGAGACATAAGCCAAACAGTAAACTGGATGAACCTATGTTAAAATCCTAGTACGAAAACAAATTAAAGTGGTATAAATAGATGAGAAGTGTATATTCGCCAAAATATATATTATGCAACGGCTTTCATCTATGTATTTATTAACATCCCAAGGCCACTTATTACAAGAAATCCATTGAGAGACTTAAGCCAAATAGTAACCTGGATGAACCTATTTTAAAATCCCAGTACGAAAACAAATTAAAGTGGTATAAATAGACGAGAGGAGTATATAAAGTTTTCATGCAATCTCAATTTTAGATAGTTTCATGTGGTCTCAAATGATATAGGAATGATGAAACACAGGGCTAATGCATGCCAAAAATTACCACAGTTTCGAAAATAGTTCAGTATGTTTCATCATTCAAATTACATATACGAGAATATATTCGCAATTTGATCGCGTGGTAAGACATGACATACAAGCAGAAATCTATATTATATTGTCAAACTATATAGAAAATTTATAAAAAGTTTCCATATGCAAATTTTTGGGTGTGAATGCCATTTGGCAGATGTTTAGAATTATTGTGAGTAATGAAAAAATTCATATTTCCAATAAATTGGAAATTAAAATATTTATTTCAACATTTGAAATATTATCAGAAGTCTAATTGAAAGAACAGTATTTTCACTTTTCGCTGAGCTTTTGCTAGCGAGGACATGAAGATAATAACTCCTTGATGAAATTATTCTGATTATTTTTGTCAGCTCGATGAGCAATTTTGTATCGATATATAAATCTTGTATATCGTTGCATAGTTGTATAGTTTTATTGGTTATGAAGTAGATCGCAACCAACACACATTGTGTGAGTGGATATAAAAGATAATTTATAAAATACAGACATCGCGTGAACATCTTTTTACCCATATCTAAATCTAGATTGTAAGAAAAGTTGCAAGTAATTCCGAATCCAGTTTTTCATTCGCTCAGGAGGAGGTAAGTTTTTTTGGCAAAATTTTGCCGATTCATCCCGCGCCGGGCCAGTGGTTCGGCAACCAAAAACTAAGGCTTCATAATTCATGGCCAAATTAAATGCGTATCTATGGGGTTAGAAATTTGTTTCCATCTCGTGAAGTGAAATATGTAAGCACGAATATCCCGTCTACTCACAGACTGCATTGTGAGACGTGCTGTTCGCTCGAGAGTCTCCGTTCACTTTAAAGTGCAAGAGTCCAGTAGAGGTTGGTTATATAGAAAGCTTCATCGTAGAAGAAGTAGCCGGTTGCCTGTTGCTCAATAATTTTACCCTTTACTGGCCACAACATCGAAAAAACTCAACATCTGACATCGTTTCAACCGCTAGGCGAAACCGAAAGGGGAACCGTGGAACGAACTGACCGGGCGCAAAACCGCTTTTTGCTAACCAGCGACCTCGCGCGCCGCCCCTCCATTGCTCAAGATTCTTGAATGCCACGCCAAATGTCTAAGAACTTTTCTCTGGTTTCGGACGCACCTGTTACTTCGTGAACCAAAAACTGACCTTCCATGCGGAACATCTCCATTGAAATTCACAGTCTGGACTTCAGCCAAAAGTCTTCGTCATCCCAGAAACTGCACATCACACACACACAAAAACAGCAAGCCATTCATGCTCAGACTATACAAGGCCTTAGGCAGCTCCTGATAAATCGATTATGTTTGAGGTGTCTCCTTTCAAAAGCGAAACTATATCTAGCGAAAGGAATGAGTAATAATATTTATTTAAGTAAATTATTTTTATATATTATTTATATATAACATAGGTACCTAGAAAATGTAATACGTACTATTCCACGAAAAAACTTTTACGCATGATATGAACTAGGAATCAAGGCTTTTCTTCGATATAATTAATCGTCTGCTTTTCTGACCTATTTAGAACTTGTGGAACCCGAAAATATTTGGTTCCAATTAACTTACTAGAGATTGTAAAGTTTGTTGATTTATTGATCCTAGTTAACAAGTATTATTATGATAAACAACCAGAGAAAAAGAACCCGAAAATTAGAATGGTATAAATTTCAAGTGAATGGTGTAAATTTTATACTGCCAGTGCGAAGAAAAAACATTATACCCACATCTGAAATTCTAATCATCGGGATTACTCACGTAGATTAAGGATAAGCTGCAAAAATAGAGGTAGATATTATCGCGCTTAAAGAGGTTTGAAGAGGTTAGCGCAACAACGATAAGGTTAGATATTATTGGGCTCATTTGATAAGTTGTGGGCAGCAGAGAAATGATAGAGATCATCGAATTCAATATTATTGATGAGGTATATGCGCAAATTGGAATAAGGGATTGATATCTTGAACATACAAATTATTAGGATAACACTTGTGCACACGAAGATCATCTCAAGTCTGTGATTTAAATAAAATAAACCTAACTTCCATGTGTGTTATTAAGGAATGGCAATATTACAAATCAACGAAACGCCATTACTCCCCCAAAATTCTTGTTCTACTACAACATCGTCCATCTTTGCTGCAAAAGAATNTGCTTAGGCTTCTATAATTGCTTAGCAACGCGTGCACAAAATTTGGGCTAATTTCGATGCAAAGTAACGCCTTCAAACTTTTGATCTTCTCTGTTTGCTTAGCAAAACGTGCAGAAGTTTGAGTCTACATGCTTTCAAAGCAACACGTGTACATTTTTGGGCTTCTAGAACTGCTTAGCAACGTGTGAAAATATTTTGGCTCATCTCGATTTGTAAGTTGGAATAATTCTAGGCAGAGCATCACGAAATTTTCCTAATTCTTCTTATGGTGTAATAATTCGAGCATCGCAGAGCATACACTTTGTTTTCATTCGGAAAAATATCAAAACTTGTCAAAGATTTTCAAGAACAATAATAATTTCATGTTTCATACATGAAATTTTATCCACTAAATATAATGCAAAAATAATTATCATATTGCGTATAATAAGCTCGGCTTAACCATCAACGAGTCCCTTGCCTGAACTTAGAATAACCTTATTCGTAATTCCCTAAGGTCTATAGAGCTCTTATATATATATCAGGGTCCATTCAAATGTGCAATAATTCAGGCATCGCATAGCATACACTTTGTTTTCATTCGGAAAAATATCAAAACTTGTCAAAGATTTTCATGAACAATAATAATTTCATGTTTCATACGTAAATTCTTATCCACCTAACCTAACCTTATTCGTAATGCCCTAAGGCCTAGGGCTCTTATCATATCTTCTTTATATTAATGAACTTACTACCCTAGTGTAAAATAATCTGGGCATCATGAAGAATTGAAACGAGTGATTCAGATGAATAGCAAAATTGATGCTTAATTAAGAATTGTTCTCTCTCAATATGAAAATGTTTATTGAGACTTATTTTGTATGGAAAATTTCTACGCTGTCATTAAATTCAATTATGAAAAAAAATCTGCAAAACTCGTAAATAAGACGATAAAATTTTCTTTTGTTGCTTCATTTTGTGTTTCATGTGCAATAATGAATTGGCAAAAAATCATATAAATTTCATGTGGAAAAATCTAATCATTGTTATATAAGAAAGCATTCGGAGGTAAATTACAAATGCAGCATGGAATTTTTCTACAGATTTGTACTTATTTGTAAAGTAAGGATTAAAGTTACTCAGCAGCATCAACCTACGAGACAAATACATAAATACACGGGTGACTTCAGGGGTTCTATGTGTTCACGTCTCGTCACGAGATACACTTACTTAACCCAGCAACGCTTGCCAGTTCGGAACGCCACTCTCACGGCTGCAGAGGCAATATGCCCATAACATAAGATCCTCGTTATATATCTCTACGAATATTATAACAAGAAATGAAAAGATTTTTTAGAAAAAAAGAAACAAAAATTTTTTTTAAGAAAGGAAAGATTTTTTCTTTGCCTAAAGAAATAAGCCACAAGACGTACCTCATTGATTATCGTTATTTCAGCTGCATCTGGATTTTGATGATTTTTGTTCCAAATAAAATTATAGTGGAAATTATTATTATCGGAATAATAAAGAATATATATCAAGACTCAAGAAATGCCATTAGTAAATATGTATATATATATATATATATCCACTGGTACCCTGATTTTCGATTTACCAGTGCAAACGAAAAATATTGTTCGATATGTTTCAATAAATGTAAAACTATTAAGAAAATTGTCGATAAAACAAATTCTCTGGTCTTTAATGAAACCTGCTTAAAACAATAAATATATGTTCACTCTTTGAGGTCCACCTAAGGGCACATTCAGTGTTGCGATTGTAGATGAGATTAAAATGACATGTAAACCATTTTGAAAAATATCGATAATTATACTTCTATATGTCAGCTTGAGGGCATATTCTCTGCTGCGAAATTGAAATGACATGATATGTTGTACATCTCTTTTTTAATGCTCCACTGTTGCACAATATGCAGCAGCGATGGGCAATTCTGCATCACAGCTCGAACAGTTGACGCTGCAAGAGCTAAGCCGTAACGCAGCTGTCATGCCCAAGAAATTTAAAATGTAAAGAATAAATATTGTGGTTGCAACATCCACTGCAATTTGAGAATTAAACGAAAGTCAGGGGATGAATCTCTGTGTGAAAGTATTGTATTAATTGAAGAGGATTATACAAGTATAATCATCAAAGTGCGATAGGCGGCTACCGATCTTATGGCTGAAATTTGAAGTCTGACTTTCAAAAAGAGGTTTAGTTAAAATTACTTCAGCAAGAAGTCAAAATTAGATTATCTGTATTTTTACATATTGTAACTAATAAGCTATTTTACCCAGACGATAACAGTAATTTCGTAATTTTTAAGGTGTTTAAGATATTCTGAAATATTTCAACTATGAGTCTCGAGCTACTATTTTCGAGATACTATTTATTTTAGTGTCATCTCTATCTGAGACTTAACTTATGAAAGTAAAAGACCATTACGAGTTATACTGTATTTTTTTTTATTTTACGATCGAACGAAAATTGCGATTAGAAATATCCTATGATTAAAAGCCTTGGGATATTTAAGTAATAATTAGGAATTTGAGTTTATCTTAGAGCACCCATCAATTGTTTCATGTGAAAGTTATAATAGAGACGGTGCTGGTGGTAGCTCTACAAAATTCAGACAATTCGTTTCTTGTTCCCGAAAATTTAATTATCTACAATCAACGTGGGTAATGCAGTGACTGCACGTCGTTAGCTGCTATGCATGGGAGCCTCAATGGTGGCAAAGAGGCTCGCTTCTTGTCAAGAGGTGCAGCCCAATTGAAAGTGGAAAGCGGCTGAACATCCTTTTTCATTGTAATGCAAAATTGATTGAACTTTACTACAATTTTGAGGGGTTTAATTCATTTTGACAATTTAATTTGATCATGACTAAATTTCAGTATTTATGTGTGTTGCGTCAATATCTATTTATTAAGATATTTTAGTAATGAGTTAATTGCTACGTTTAATATTCGAAAACCTCTGTTGTGCTAGCCATTACCAGTATAAACAGTAGTTATAGTCTGATGATCACATTTTATCTATGGAGAAGTTTGAACAACCTTCCTTATTTCAATGCGACCTTATTTAGAAATGTTTATTGGATACATGACCTTCTCGATAAGATGCTTTTTTTAATTGGAGTGACTGATCATCATTTAGGAGTGACTGATCGTCTTCATCAAATATTTTCCCATCAGTATTCATATTGCAATTGTTAATCATCACAGTAAACAATCCCATTTTTTTGTAAAATTTCCGCTAAAAGCTATAATATTGAATAAACTTTTCGCTAGATATTTCAATTTTTACAACGCATCCTTTTCCATTTCTGAAGAACGAATCTAAATAAATCTCTTAATGTTGCACAATTTCGCCGCTTATGATGTCATTTTTTTAGCTCGCTTCGGGTAATCACACAAATTTTATCCTTCAGAAGTAAAAAACGTTGAAACACACAACAAAATTGCCCACTCCAAATAATAATTTTATTCCAAAATTTAATAATCTTTTATTTAAAAACTTTCATATTGCATTGATGCCGCCATCGTTTCCTGGAATAATTAGCCACAACAGAACGCTTTTAAGGAATATCCGGACTTTAGGGAATTTCTTTCTTTGTTGCCTCAAACAAAGCTTTCAATTTTGGCTAGAGCAATTCTCAATTATTTATTTGTTCTAATCTGCCGTTGCTACAAGACTTATTTCACGAAGTTTGATATAATCATCATTGAAATGTAACGGCTGTATTAGCAATAAAACACGTATTAGAAAATCCAAATCTATGAATTTAACTAATCCATTATAGAATCTATTTATTTATTCATAGAAAATTAATATTTTCAAGTTATTTTCCTTATTCATAAATTAAATTTATTTGCTAATTCCAGGGCACTCGAGTTATAAATAAAAAGTTTAGAAAATCTAAATAATGAGCGTAATAACTGTAGCGTTAATACGTGGCAGAATAGAAAATTTATATTTATATATATGCTTTGTCATGGTTGAACCTTAATCCAAGATTTAACTGCAAATTTCAAAATGACTATTCACGAGTTATTTGATATTTTTCACTCTTATATTGTTCTTTGGTTGATATGCAAGCGAAAAAATATGAAAAACTATCCGCAATCTAAGCACATAAATATTGCCTGTATTCCCAGCACATAGAATTTGTTCCGTGGGATTGCTGAAGCCTTGAGGCAATTCTGCAATGCTGTTGGATTGCTGCAGTCTTGTGGCAATCCGGCAAAGCTGTTGGACTGCTGAAGCCTTGGGGCAATCCTTTAATGCTATTGGATTGCTACAGCCCTGTGACAATCCAGCAATGCTGTTGGATTGCTGCAGCCTTGTGGCAATCTTGGCCTGGTGAGTTCGCCTGGAACTGAGTCGCTAATTCCTTAAGCTAAAATCAACAATTGAGGTGTGCTGCGATGAGTTGTGGAGTGTTACGGGGAAGTATGTTGGGGTGAACTATGTTGAGGTGAACTGTACTGCGGTGAACTGTGTTGGGAAGAACAGTGTTGAGCTGAGCTATACCGGAAGGACTGTATTTGGGGTGAACAGTGTAGGGGTGAACTGTCTGTGTTGTTAGTGAACAGTGTTGGAAAGAAGCGTGTGGGGGTGATCTATTTGGGTTGATGTGTTGGAATGAAGTGTGATAGGGCTGAGTGTGTTGGGGTATATTATGTTCGGGTGATTTGAAATGGGATGAACTGTGATGGGGCTGAGTGTGCTGAGGTAAACTATGTTTGGGTGAATTGAGTTGGGGAGAACTGGGATAGGACTGAGAGTGTTTATGGTAAACTATGTTCGGTGATTTGAGTTGGAATGAAGTGTGATGGGACTGAGTGTGTTGGGGTAAACTATGTTCGGGTGATTTGAAATGGGATGAACTGTGATGAGGCTGAGTGTGCTGGGGTAAACTATGTTAAGACTGTGCTTCATTTTCTGATTTCTACGCGATCTGGGAGCAAATTGAAGCAAATGCCTTGGTATTGTGGAAATGATGAAGAACAAGAGGGGCAACCACTGATCAAAAAATGTCGTTAATAATGAAAAACTGTAAATTTTTGAAACCGAATTTTATATGTTCAGTCAAATTTTAAGATTTTCGACTGCTTAGGATTTTATTAAAATTTTAGGATTTTCGACGGATTATTCATGGAATAATCCGTTAGACAGTGGACAGCATTAACTGAATATTGTCTCCATCGTACCTCATCCCAAGAAGATACATGGTAGAGGCCGGCACAGAATATGAACTAATATACGCTCCATTTTCCTCTCTGTTGATAAGCACTCAGGGGGCATAGTTAAGTTATCTTCGAAGTCAGCTGTCTAAAGCCGTAGCGCTGTATGTCTTAAAGTCTAAGCATGCTCGAGTTACACATTAAATGTGATGTCCCGTAAAACTAGAATGGGTCTGGTATTAAAAGACATCAAGTAAGTTGATCTTTCTGCGTCGCTGCTTTAGTTACGCATTAAATGAAAATTAAATTAAAATTACGCATTAATTACGTAAATTTATCTTTATTCGCCACTGACGTTTTCTTGCAGCCGTCTTGACAAGCTCACCGAGAGCTTGCAGCTTGGAATAAGCTTGGCAGTCTGTGTTGAAATATATAAAAATTTTATCGCTAAAAAAATTGAATAATATTTTGAGATTTATTCAACGCGTCAATCACCTACTCATGTATCGTATATAATAATTTGACATTAATTCCCAAGTTCCCATTTTTTTCAATACAGTAATTTTCAACTATCTAAGAGGTTTCAAAAATTTTCTTATGAACCTTCGTTAAATTTCTTTAACTATTTCGTTGCAATAAAGAATTTTAAATGACTATTAGTAACATAATAGTAACATAATAACATAGCAGCTCTCCCTATATAATTAAGTATATATAGCTACTTGCTTACAGAAAATCACGTATGAATTGAAAAACGCATGCTTTATCCAAGATGAGCTAGCTTGGTCTTCAGCTATTCAGGTTTTGGTTGTAAATAATATGTATAATATTAATATTATAAATAATAGCAATAAAGAAATCCACGAAGATTCCGTATGATAAGAGTATCAATTAAATCTCTCAATGTTACACGGAAACGATTAAAATGAACACACCGTTACTTTGATTTATGAACAGCGGGACCTTTAAACCTGATCACGCGCGTGTCGGTTACGCAGTGCAGTGACGCAACCAAGATTATTGAAAAATCGAACGTGTTGCGTAACGCGAACTTGTAAACTTTTTCTGCAAGTTAGCTGAAAAAGTGATGTCTCCGTTTGAAGGTTCTAAGGTTTTAAATTGCTGGTCAGAAATTTCATGCAATCCAAATGTAATTATTCGTTATTTGAGTATTGGAATGGTATGTATAATAATTGTTTGGTGCAATCACAATGTGTGGTAATTTTTCTAGCAATTCATTAAAATAAATGATCATATGACTTTTTAATTTGATCTCGACTTGTCTGTTAATATCCACATTGAACTCGCAATGAAATTGCTGTTCAAACATCAGAAAAATGGCATGACAAGTACATTTCCGCTTCGAATCTCCATTAATTAATGAAAGAAGCGACATTTTTCTGTAGGAACCTTTGAGACTTATACGATTTTACTTCGCTAAGACATTCATTGTGAAATTACTTCGCTAAGACATTCATTGTGAAATTACTTCGCTAAGACATTCAATGTGATTTTACTTCGCTAAGACATTCATTGTGAAATTACTTCGCTAAGATATTCAATGTGATTTTACTTTGCTAAGATACTCAAAATATTTCCTTGCTAAGACACGAGGTTAATTGAATTTTCATTCGAAGTATTCCTCTTTGATAAAACCACATAAAAAAGAATGAAATAGTCAATATACAATGAATCATGTCAGTTAATATGTGATGCATAAAAAGTTACTAATTTCATTCTTGGGCATGAAGGATACATGTAACATTAAATAAAAATTAAATTGTAAATATTATAAACCCATCTTTCATCTTTTCATGCATAAATTATAATATGGAGTTAGAACGAAGGCATGTTGATTAAAAATACGTCAAAACAAAATGAACGATTCCCTAGGTTAACTCATATTGTTGTCTGATTTCTTTTCTGTTTAATTTTTGCTTCTAACATTTATTACTCTTAATAATATATTTCAACGCGTATGATAATCGAGAGGCAATCAACAGTTCCTTATTAACCGGTTGTAAGTATAAATTTATCTCGTGATGCTAATTTATCTTTAGCGAAGATGCCGAGGAAATGATAATGAAATATAGACTGAATAAATTTCAACGTTAATTAATAACTGAAAATAAATAAAATAAATTTATATTCTAGGAATTAGGAAAAACCATGTATAGATAACTCAAATTTGCACTTCGCTAAGCATTATATAACATTTCACTTAATCACATCCTGGAAAATGCAGACATGCTGAGTTGAATGATGGTCGTGAAAATTCGATCATTTGTCCATGCAACGCGAATTTTTTAAATTTATATGATCGAAAATATATTTTTTTGTATTGACATTAGAATGCTATGTCTGATGAATGATATTAACCTGTAAATCAAAAGATTAATTGGATAGAAGTACTCCTCTTGTACGCAATGTTTGCTTGTTTTAGTCAATAAGGACAACACATGCTACCCAATGAAAGGTAACATTCATAAATGTTGTAGAGAGGCTGAGGCCACAACATGCCCTTGCATTCTTATCATTTACTTCACAAGTTGGCCCTGAATCTCGACTTCACCCAGGTTCTTGGAGCGAGGTTAACTGAGGTTATGCCAGGTTGCTGTACCAACCCGAGAAGCCGGCTTGCAAGGTCAATGTGTTTTTGTTCGGTTTTCACATGTATAAAAGAGGGAATCCTACACTTGAACTTCAGAACGATCACGGTGGTTTCAGCTTCAGCTCTGCATCTCCTTCAGCTACAATGAAAACTACTGTGAGTAAACTCGTGTGAAAATAATGGGAAATTTTACTATTGCCGGAGTTATTGTTTTAACATAGAGGAAAATCGTTTTTCTGTTCAAATTTTAAAATAAGCAGTTTTTATAGTGATAAATGAAAAAAATTGGCTCATCGAAATAATGGACAATATAAAACTAATCACAAGAATGTTATTCCAATATTGCGAATTGTGATCGACCTCTTAAAATCAACTTATTTCTTGGTTCAGAATAGCGTTTGCACAAGGAACTTGATTCATAAATGCATCTTGTATCTATTTGTACAGTGAATGAGAACCATATCCAGGGTCCATTCAAATGACAATATTATTCAGATAGAATATTATGGTGAAAAATGGACGAAAATTAATTATATTATATTAATTATATACACGAAGCCAGAAATGTTACAAAAAACTTTCATATCCAAACCCATATCTTGATAAGATGTTAGAATTTTTTTAAAGATTTATTACCGTAAATTGCTCACATTCCTGTAAAATTTAAAAAAATCACTGTCACCCCGGGTCGAAAATCTGAGCGTAGATTTAATTCTATCTTTCAATTTCAAAACCAACAATTATTCGGTACAAGATTGAAATTTAAGTTATTTGTAAGTAGATAAAATATTCTCTCACCTTCTCAATGATTTTCGAAAATAGCGATGAAAATTGCTTGAATATATACCACTATGATAAATATTATCACAAATGATGGCTACCATTGAATCTATTGAAGATATTTTTCCTTGAAATCGGTCCGGTAAAGCATGAAGTTTTGGATTAAATTGAGAATATGATTCTAAATTGAGCGAGCAAACTTTAGGGGAATTGGTCAACTTATAAAATCTATATTGAAACTTTTTTCAAGTAAGTTCCACTCACTTCAGTATTCTTGTTAACTCTAGCACACATTTATATTCACATTTAAATTAATCGAATTAAAAGATTGTTGCTTATTTACGTAATGTTCGTATCCTATGTAAAATATCAGCAACGTGCATAGGAGAAAAGCGTATCTTCGTTATTGTTTTTTAAATTTCATTTTAAATATTTTGTTCCATTCGAATGGATCAAAATGCATGAATACCTTTTAAAAGCGTATTTTTTTCCTTTTTTTGCATAGCTCTCCATCATCTTGGCGGTTTCCGTGTCGCTGGCGGCGGCAGGAGGCGGCGGCGGTTACGGCGGATACGGCGGCGGTAAGGGCAAAGGTGGCGGATATTACCGTGGTGGCCATGGTATCGGTATTGGGGTACTCATCCCCCACCATGTGCCCGCCCCTTTCCCGGTGCCCCACCCCGTACCTCACCCCGTACCCGTACCCCAGCCATACCCAGTTGTACATCACGTGCACGTGCCCGTTCCTGTCGTGAAACACGTCCACGTGCCCGTCATCAAGAAGGTCGCTGTGCCCGTGCCCGTCAAGGTGCCCGTGCATGTTAAGGGGCACGATTTCGGTCACGGTTTCGGTGGAGGTTTCGGCGGTGATTTGCACGACTGGTGAACAGCAGCAAAAGTTTATAAGTATTAAGGAAAGTCACAATTTCATTAGCAATACGCTGATTTATTTCCTTCAATCATGAACAATTTATTTTTAATTCTAAAAACACGTATGAAGTTTTTTTTTTTTGTTTTTGAAGAGATTTCTGCATCTATCCCAGAACATGATCCCAGAACAGCACCCTGAAAATTTTTTAATCATCCACACGTTTACGAATCACTAATATTGAAAGTCACTTTAGTTGTTAATTACCGTTTCCCCTTTTTTATCGATGAATTCATTGCATATTTACTTAATGGGAGCTTTACCTTTGTTGTTAATGATATTTTGTTATTATTAGCGAGGGTATTGCAACCGACTCTCAGCACCGATGTTTTTCACCTTATTCTTCTGTTACGCCGCGTCCACACGTTAAGTCTGGTCGATACCTATAGCGGCAGGCGGGTATTTCTGATTTAATTGGGGGATTTAAGTACCAAGTTTCTTAGTTTTCGTGAATTTCTATCAGAAATGGTTTTACTTCGTGTTACGCGGAAAAAATCAAACTATGTTTCTCAATAAAAAAAAACATAGACAATCAAAATTTAGCCGTGAAAATAGGCAAGTTTCTCAAATTGGTTTACCGTAACCTGCCGCTTAGAGTACAGATTAAGTTCTTGTTCTTGTCAACGCCTAGTTCACTAACTTCAAGTTTGTTCGACTCCAGTGCGTGTGAACCGAATTTTTTTATCTGCTCGAACGAGTCGTACGAAACTCGCACATGTTCGGTCGAGAAAACGAAACTCGATTTGTGCGATCGAGTCAACGAACTGTACCTACTTTTATACAATAAAATGTTATCATTTACTCCTTGTTTAACTGATCCATACGCCCACTGATTTTGATAGACTTTATTTCCGAACTCCAGTAAAATAATCATTTTTTTATAATAATACCAGATGTTAATATTATAAAACATAAAATATGGCTAATAATAACAATTATTAATCGGAAATGTAAACTTATAATCATACCCATGCTGTTACTCTTATTAGCATATTATCAGTTATAGCTCTGTTTTGATTTTGTTCAATTAAGTCAAGTCGCACATGCACTTGGATTTTATATTCATTCCACTTGGCTTAGGATTGACCGCTTATAGCAGTCCTTAGTTTGAATAAACGGAATTATATATGCAAATAATTTCTTGATTATGGAGCCAACTTGGGTGCGACACTCACTCACTCAGAAGCCTATTCCATTTGGTCCAATTTTAAGATTTTCGGAAACTACTGTTTCGAAAATCAGTCGTTTAGTTACCGTTCGTCGCATAGCAAGTGAATTGAGGACTTCCCATTGTCTTTAATAACAACTGAACAGTCGGTTCTCTGTGACAGTGAACAATCGACTGTACTGAACCGTCGGTTCTCGCGATCATCGATTGCTTCTGACCCGTAACATACCATGGGTTCAGTTCAACTGTGAACCTCTATGGTAAGGGTTATTTTTACTAAAATCGACTGCTAGCGGGAAATTCGTCAGAAATTATATTAATATCAAATTTCGAGTCAAGTTGTAATAAGCAAAGCAAACAAAATTATTAATCATGTATCAGCACTCTAAACTTCAAAGCAACAATAAAAGAGTCCTATAAAGGTCATGGCATTAAAAAAGCAGCTATTTTTTCTGCACCTGCGCGTGTTAACGACCCTCTCAACGCTAAAGCCACTCACAAAAACCTTAATTAGATGGAATTACTTTGATAAATTAATTACTTAGAATTAATTAGCTTGAATAACAAAGTGACGCTCTGGGAAATTAGCTCAGAGCAGTAAACGAAGTCTTTTTTTTCCACTTGAACATATTTTTAAAGAGGCTATTTTTTCCAGCCGTTATGAAGCATGCGGTTTTTCTCTTGTCGGCAAGCTGGCCTGCTCATTAAAGAAGACCAAAAAATCATGATATGTTAATTACAGGAAACTGGAAGTGTGGGCTCTTCCCTTGACGTGGGCATATTATGAGGCGCTTGTAATCTGCTTTCCATTAATAATGAGACAATTTCTATGTATGCTTACAGTAATTAGTTGTAAGTTCTATTATGCCAAAGGCTACATCACTTCAAAGGAACAACGTCAAAGTTAAGGGTTCTCAAATGAAGACAGTGAATTAAATAAAAATATATATCTAATTTTTGCATATGTGCGGAAGAGAAATCATATTCCCATTTATATTAAATTTAGGAATCCAACGCTAAACCAAATGGAAACCTGTTGCATTATTCTGGCATCGTATTAACCTTAATTAGTTAACAGTAACCCATTTTACTGATGAAAAACATTATTTAGCTTCGCAAAATGATCCTTGAAGTGGTGGTATTTGCTATAATGCACATTATTATGACCATTAGACGTTATTTAGAAAAAAAAACTTTAATATGCATAATGTGAGTATATTATGGCGCATTTTCAATAATATTATAAATTATGATATCGTTTGTGTTCATTGCAAACTTGAGAACTAGTTTCCTAGCGTGTGAATAAGCTTAAAGAGCGAAGATGTTTTGCACAAATACTTTGCACAAATCTATCGTTCTTGTTGTCAGCCTTTAACAAATGATGTTTTCTTATCATTATAAATCAATCTGACCAACGTCTCAATCCCTTTAATCTGCCTATTGGCTGTGTTATTAAAACTCGCTTAAGTACACGTAGCGGCTGCTTTTTCGTCTTTGTTAATAGTTAATAGTCTTAATTAATCTTCCTTTAATCGACTTTTGTGATCAGGAGATACCATTTTAAAAAATTTCTTTATTAATTTATTAATTCAAAAAGTAATTAAATTCATCTTAGAACCTAATAATATCATGAAAGGATGTTATATTAATGACTAATTGGGTAAATTGCTTTGGGCTGGGTTTATTAGCTTATTAGCAGCGCTTATTTTGAAATTAAAATTTATCATAACCCTTACGTTTCTTGGATGGAAAAAATTTTCAAAATATTTCAGGACCAAATTTAATCAGCATTTAACATTCGGAAACTTTACCTGACATTCAACTGGGTATTTGCACAAAATATTATGGAAAAATTTACCAACTTGCTTGTGTCAAATCTTTTGTCAAGCCGAGTGGTTCGGATCGGAGCAGCGAGTCGAGGGTTCGAAACGCGATATCACGAGTCGTGAAAAATCTGGTCAAAATGGCAAGGTGGTCCTGCGGTTAAAATTCGATTGAAGGAGAACAAGGCCTATTCAAAGCGTACACAGTTATATTATATTATATTATAACCGGCGGTAGAGAACACGGACCAATATCTGCCATACTTAGCGAGAAACCCGCTATGGGCCCATGACCCGCAGTGGGCTCGCTGCCCCGTGTTACCCTACTATTCCACGAAAAAAATTTTACGCATGATACGAACTAGGAATCAAGGCTTTACTTCGATAATTAATCGTCGACTTTTCTGATCTATTAAGAACTTGTGGAACCCGGAAATATTTGGTTCCCATTAACTTACTAGTGATTGTAAAGTTTGTTGATTTATTGATCCTAGTTAACAAGTATTATTATGATAAATAACCAGAGAAAAAGAACCCGAAAATTAGAATGGTATAAATTTCAAGTGAATGGTGTAAATTTTATACTGCCAGTGCGAAGAAAAAACATTATACCCACATCTGAAATTCTAATCATCGGGATTACTCACGTAGATTAAGGATAAGCTGCAAAAATAGAGGTAGATATTATCGCGCTTAAAGAGGTTTGAAGAGGTTAGCGCAACAACGATAAGGTTAGATATTATTGGGCTCATTTGATAAGTTGTGGGCAGCAGAGAAATGATAGAGATCATCGAATTCAATATTATTGATGAGGTATATGCGCAAATTGGAATAAGGGATTGATATCTTGAACATACAAATTATTAGGATAACACTTGTGCACACGAAGATCATCTCAAGTCTGTGATTTAAATAAAATAAACCTAACTTCCATGTGTGTTATTAAGGAATGGCAATATTACAAATCAACGAAACGCCATTACTCCCCCAAAATTCTTGTTCTACTACAACATCGTCCATCTTTGCTGCAAAAGAATTAAACATACAATAATTATTAAAGGCTTACATGCGAAGCCTCCTCTTGAGTTGTGGGGAAAGGAAGAAAAATTCACATGTCAAAGAAAACGGAGAAATGCAATGATGGATTTTGTGGGAGACATTCGTATTTTGTTATGTGCTTGTATGTCAAAGATCGAACGCTAATCAATTTTTCGAAATTACGAGTATATTAAACTGTAAAGTAGGTCATAAAAGTTCGATATTACAGGATTTTTGTTCTATTGTTCTAAATCATTTTAATATCATGGAAATTAATTTTTAAGTGTGATATAATGACATATGGAAGCTCACACGTAGGTATAAATATTATAAGTAACTTAGTAAGAACAAATTATACCGCACATAATAACATATTTCGCATGCTTGCGGTTGGTAAATGATTAAGGCATAGATAGGTATCATATTAATCATATATGATTGTTTCTAATCGTTCTCGCAATAATGTAATTAAATATAATGTAAATTAGTTTCTAATGTTTGCAAATAATTTAGTGTAACTCTATAACATAAATCACTCAAATGGTCTAGCTATAGATAAAACTATTTTTTCTATTTATTGAACATTTTCCCCTCTCAATGACTGTTTTTTTCACCGTTTAAACTGATAGTTGATTTTTGCTTTCAACCTTATCAATTTACCAAAAAAGTACATTATCCCTATATTCTTGTTTCGAAAATTTTTACCTCGCACTCGTATGATTGAAAATTAATGTGTACCAAATTCCAGGCATTGCTTCTGTTATAGCTAAATTATATAAAAAATTTTGAAACCACAGAGCTGAAGTAAGTAAAAGTAATGAAGCGTTTAATCCAAGCTGATCAAATAGCCGCAAGTAAATGCACGTTCATTTCAAAATAAATAATTATTAATACTTTCATATAAAAAATTTCTGACTTAGTAAAATCATCATTGAGGCAATGCTGTTTCAGACAGAACTGTAAGTCAATTATAATCCTCCTAAGCACACGCGTGCGACCTACATTTTTAGAATGTGATTCCTACCTGAATTTTTAGATGCTTTACACAAACTTTTAGGTGTTGGAAAGCTGCCTGCATGAATAAAAATATACTCTATCTAGGGATGGCCATCCATTAGCCACCGATGAATCGCTCTTAATTTCAAGCAGAGTTTGCCTATGGATTATTTCGGTCAGCCGTGTATTTTTTCAGATTTTGGCCTTACTGCGTTAGAAAGTGAATTGTGGTAAAAACTGGACGTGGTTGCTCCTAAGACTTGAAACTCTCATCGCAAGGTCAGGAGAAGTTGTGTGTCTGCAAGACTGCAAACCTGCCAGCTTCTTGTTGAGCAAACGTTTGAGTTTACATGCTTGCTAAGCAATACGTGCAAATGCTTAGGCTTCTATAATTGCTTAGCAACGCGTGCACAAAATTTGGGCTAATTTCGATGCAAAGTAACGCCTTCAAACTTTTGATCTTCTCTGTTTGCTTAGCAAAACGTGCAGAAGTTTGAGTCTACATGCTTTCAAAGCAACACGTGTACATTTTTGGGCTTCTAGAACTGCTTAGCAACGTGTGAAAATATTTTGGCTCATCTCGATTTGTAAGTTGGAATAATTCTAGGCAGAGCATCACGAAATTTTCCTAATTCTTCTTATGGTGTAATAATTCGAGCATCGCAGAGCAAATACTTTCTTTTAATTCGGAATAATATCAGAACCATTCGAAAATCTTCCAATACATTAATAATGGCATGAATTTAGAATTCAATATCCACTCGAATCCAATGCAAAAAAATAATTATCATATTGCGTCCAATAAGCTCGGCTTCACCACCAACGAGTCCCTTGCCTGAACTTAGAATAACCTTATTTGTAATGCCCTAAAGTTTAGGGCTCTAATCATATCTTCTTAATATTGATGAACTTACTACTCTGGTGTAAAATAATCTGGTCATCATGAAGAATTGAAAGGAGTGATTCAGATGAATAGTAAAATTGATGCTCAAATAACAATTGTTTTCTCTCGATATAAAAACGTTTATGGAGATTTATTTTTTATGTAAAATTTCTGCGCTGTCATTAAATTCAATTATGGAAAAAATCTGCAAAACTCGTAAATAAGACGATAAAATTTTCTTTTGTTGCTTCATTTTGTGTTTCCGGTGTAATTGTGAATTGGTAAAAAAAAATCATAAAAATCATTAATGTTATATAAGAAAGCATTCGGAGATAAATTACAAATGCAGCATGGAATTTTTCTACAGAGGATTAAAGTTACTCAGCAGCATCAACCTACGAGACAATTCGAGGCGGGAATTGAGACTGGACATCAATTTTTTTGCTTAAAAACACAATTAGCATTGAGGAGTCATTATAGATATTTTTTTCCAAGTTTATTATCAAGAGTAGATATATACAACACGGCGGAAACCAACACAAAAGATATGGCAGTAATATCCAAATACTTGGCGATGTTACATACCCCTATACTAATGATTCGCAACACAGACAATCAATTGACCAATGTATTGAGTTCATTCTCAACGTTCTGCAAAAGATTTAAATTAGATTATCTGAGTTCTCAAAAATATGTCCTATAAAAGAGTAATGTTTTGATCAATCTTACATATCACCTGTGTATTTTTAAAACAATTGAATGTACTCCCATGAAAATTTCACATCAGCACAATTTTTACTAATATATGCAATAATCCGTAGTTATAACTAATAGCTGTAAATGCATCGTGATCAAAGGAAAGGATCATATCACATCGTGGGAGCTGATATGGTGCCGACATCATAGTTCAGCGATGACCTATAGGCTTCGATAAATTAGTTGCTCCTGAAAAAAAAGATTATTATTCATAGAAGATCATTGTTCATTAATATTATTATTCATATGAAGATTATTCTTCATATATCGCCTTTAGGTTGTAACGGTTTGTGTATAAATTCTAATTAATGAATGTATCTATTCAGTGAGGCGGTACGATAATGAGAACTTCCTTTCGTTCCTATTTATTTTTTTTTAATTAATCCATATATCTGACTTAAATAGAAGTAGCTCCGCTGGAACCAAACGTGTTCAGTGCAGGTCTCACTCAAACCTGGACCTGAAAACCCAATTTAAGCTCGCTGTATAAAGGCCAAACTGAATACCGCATGACTCACTTTCTGTTACTAATTTTAGAAGAACTCATGACTTCTGAATACTCTCTAAGCTTCATTCTAATAAGAAAGAAATATATCCTTATCTTAGCATTGAAATACTTAGTACATTTGTTCAATTGGCAGCTACATGGAAGTCACTCAACCTACAGTGATCTTATTTTCCGATGTCACGTTTTACTTTTTTTAACTTTCATGATATATTACACAATTTCTATTAAATTTGTTAAACGGTTGCTCAAGCCATTCTCACCTATATAGACGTTGAGACAGGAACCCATCATTATCAAAACACGAAACTTGGTCAAAAAACAAACATTTCTATTTCAAATATTAATTTAGAGAGGTCAGGTGTGCCATACAATGTTAGCATTTGATCCTGTCATCCAATGAGACTCAAAAAATGACTGGCTGCCTTCGCTGAGCTATGCCAGTTTATTCCCTTAATAGAAACCGAAACAAATTTTCTGCTTTAACAAGATAACGACTCGAGAAACTAGCTAGGGCTGTCCTAGATGCATAGTGCTTATAACACATAGCTATTAACCGATTTATCGTTAAAATGGCGTGCAAAGAAATAATTTGGGTTTCCAATGGCGAGGTATATGATATGATTCGATACGAAAAAAATGTCCCTTTATTAGATATAACAAGATTTAGTAGACCTGCAAGATCGAAAAACGCCGTAGTTGAAGTTTGTACATGATGTAATAGAAAACATAAAACACTATTCCGGATTTCGAAATATTTTATGAGCGGGTACAGACGGAGCGCTGCATCTGTGATCGAGGCAGATTCTCAATTGCCGTTCTGATGAAGTTGCTGCACTAAAATTAATAATAATATAATAATTATTGAACATAATAATTATTATTAATTAATATTCATAAATATGCATTAATTAGTCGAATATCGTAATACTACTGAATAATAATTGAATAATTGAATTATAATTCGAAAATAAAAAAGTTCGTATTGGCTTTCATAATCGTTTATCGTACGCTCATCTATTTAACAATATGCGTCACTATCATCTATGTTATGAAGAATTTTACTACAAATAAGAAGCTACTAAAGAAAATGAAGGAGAGTATAAAACTCATCGCATGAATTGTAATCCAGATCTGGTTTACTCGATTTTGTATCTTTGGCTATGGATTAAAGTACCTGTGTCTAGCTTGAACAATTTTATTTAATAATACAAAACTAATAACACTAAAAAATTTTTAAACTTTGTCTGCAGTACTTGTGGTAAAATAGCTGTTATTCGAGTGATAATAAAATGATAGAGAAAAGTAATTTTCTCTACCACAAAGTGAATTTTTTCGGCCGCTGTAAGTTAACTAGTTCTCTAAAAATAATTAATTGAGTTATGACTTTTTAGTGGTGTTTTTTCTCAGTACATTAAATTAATTCATGGACGGTTTTTATACTAGTGTCTAAATTGTAATAGGCTTACGTTTATAAATTTTAACGTTCTATTTTTCTTTGTTCTCAGAAATTAAAGCGGACTGGTTTTAATTTTACGCATTTTATCAATTGCTTAGCAAACTTTTTTATTTATAAGTTGTTACAATAATTGGTGTGTAGTTCATCTAATAACTCATCAAAATTCGAATCTGTCAATTCGTGTAGACATGAATATATGTTCAATAATATTAAGTCATTGTAGTTTAATGATAGTAGATAATTGGAAATGCTTTGCAATAATCGTTAAACATTAGTGACCCAAGTTGAATGTTAAATATTTAATTATACGAGATTTATGCATGAGTTTATTTGGCTCAAGACTGATTCGCAAAACGTAATTTCATATGTTATTCAAGTGAAAACATAACATTTTTAGTTTCCTAATTTTTATTTTTTGTTAAGCATCCCTGGAAAATGGAGGACTACAGCACTAAGAATTTTTTTACACTTTTTTCGTGAAAAACGGTTACCGAGATCATTGTTTTAGGAAGCTCTCATATCACAACATATGCCTTTTCGATGATTCTCTACGAATTTTATCGATTTCTTACACACATTTTCAGCAAATTTTTAATATAATCTTGACAATAGAGTTTTTTATTTAGCTTAACAGAAAGTTCCTTTATTTTTTTCTATGCAATCACTGTTTACCCCACCGAAATTTTCCCGTTAAATTTGTCCTCATACTGAGAAATTAAACCTCCAGGACATTTGAACCAAAGTCATCAAAAATAAAGCCAATGCATACGCCATGAAATCCATTTTATAAAAACCAATGCTTCGCAATAAATTAATGCGCGTGTTCTAACACATACAACAGTATTTGATTTGTTTGCAGAAAATTTAACAATTAAGCCAATCATTGTTAAATTCAAATTAATGATGCAAACATCAGTGACTTACGCGTACTGAACTAAACCTCGCATTTTACGAGCTTCGGGATCAATTAGGACTGTCTAGCAATAACGGTCAAAGCTCATGCAAATGTCAGTCAAACTTAGCTTCATTCCAAATACAGTAAAACCGCTGAGAGTTTCTAAAATCTGAGTCAAGGTTAGGCATCCCTTCAATTCTGGAGGTTTCATCCAGCGATGCAACCTCATCCTGAAATGTTAGCAAAAAGCTCTGTTTCGTAGTAACAGGTTTTTTCATTAACGTGCATCATTCGAAAATTACTGGCTTATGCAATAGAGTTGACCTCAACCCAACTATCAATCAGAAAGGGCAGCGAAAACTTGAAATGACGTCACAGAGTGTTATGAGTTAACCTCTATATGGACCGTAGAAATTTTTGTGAAATGTGATTTCAAGTGAATTGCAGAAGATATTTTTTCAGGGACCTTCATTATTCTTCATTCTTGAACTCTAAGTGAACAAAAATTTAATTATTATTAAAACGCTTAAACAACTGAAAACAGATAACAAAAATCTTCCTTGCGAGTATCTATGTGCACGAGTTGGAAAAAATTCATTGGGGAAAACAGTTGGTTAATGATTCGATTCAAGATGGATCATTAGCATTATGGACAAACCCTTACGAGAACAGAAAAAACACGTACTATAATAACAGCAAATTGTTAAACAAGACGGAAATGAAACAGAACCTCGTTCATATTCATGAAAAACAGCATTTCGTTTATATCCAGCATACTAGGATCATGATCAAAATTACTGCGGTTAGAAACAACAGTTTACAAAGGTTTTGAAAAATTGTGAATCCAAACGTCACTGTATACAAGATATGAATATTGCGTAGAAATTAAAATAAAATTATTATAGAGTATGCATGAAATTTTAAAATTTGGTACTTAACTAAAAAAATTTGATCATTACGCAATGAAGTCTTTCAGCAAAGCATTAAAGTACCGCAAACAATTGAAGACTGTGCTTCATTTTCTGATTTCTACGCGATCTGGGAGCAAATTGAAGCAAATGCCTTGGTATTGTGGAAATGATGAAGAACAAGAGGGGCAACCACTGATCAAAAAATGTCGTTAATAATGAAAAACTGTAAATTTTTGAAACCGAATTTTATATGTTCAGTCAAATTTTAAGATTTTCGACTGCTTAGGATTTTATTAAAATTTTAGGATTTTCGACGGATTATTCATGGAATAATCCGTTAGACAGTGGACAGCATTAACTGAATATTGTCTCCATCGTACCTCATCCCAAGAAGATACATGGTAGAGGCCGGCACATAATATGAACAAATACGCTGCATTTTCTTCTCTGTGGATAAGCACTCAGGGGGCATAGTTAAGTTATCTTCGAAGTCAGCTGTCTAAAGCCGTAGCGCTGTATGTCTTAAAGTCTAAGCATGCTCGAGTTACACATTAAATGTGATGTCCCGTAAAACTACAATGGGTCTGGTATTAAAAGACATCAAGTAAGTTGATCTTTCTGCGTCGCTGCTTTAGTTACGCATTAAATGAAAATTAAATTAAAATTACGCATTAATTACGTAAATTTATCTTTATTCGCCACTGACGTTTTCTTGCAGCCGTCTTGACAAGCTCACCGAGAGCTTGCAGCTTGGAATAAGCTTGGCAGTCTGTGTTGAAATATATAAAAATTTTATCGCTAAAAAAATTGAATAATATTTTGAGATTTATTCAACGCGTCAATCACCTACTCATGTATCGTATATAATAATTTGACATTAATTCCCAAGTTCCCATTTTTTTCAATACAGTAATTTTCAACTATCTAAGAGGTTTCAAAAATTTTCTTATGAACCTTCGTTAAATTTCTTTAACTATTTCGTTGCAATAAAGAATTTTAAATGACTATTAGTAACATAATAGTAACATAATAACATAGCAGCTCTCCCTATATAATTAAGTATATATAGCTACTTGCTTACAGAAAATCACGTATGAATTGAAAAACGCATGCTTTATCCAAGATGAGCTAGCTTGGTCTTCAGCTATTCAGGTTTTGGTTGTAAATAATATGTATAATATTAATATTATAAATAATAGCAATAAAGAAATCCACGAAGATTCCGTATGATAAGAGTATCAATTAAATCTCTCAATGTTACACGGAAACGATTAAAATGAACACACCGTTACTTTGATTTATGAACAGCGGGACCTTTAAACCTGATCACGCGCGTGTCGGTAAAGAATAGAAATAGTATAGTGGATGAGGGCGCGAGTAGAAATAGTTTTGTGGATGAGGGCAAGAATAGAAATAGTATAGTGGATGAGGGCGCGAGGAGAAATAGTTTTGTGAATGAGGGCAAGAATAAAAATAGTGCTGTCGATGGAGGAACAAACATGAATAGTAACGGGATAGAGGCACGAATAAGAAAAATTTCGTGGATGATATTACGAAGACGAATAGTATTGTGGATGAGAGCACAGATAAGATTAGTGATGTGGATGAGGGTACAAAGCTGCATTGTATTTTTGATAAAATAACATTTGATCCACCCATTCATTTGGTGGATGAAGACGCACTTATTAATAGTATTGTGTATGAAAGTTCAAATAGGCAGGCAAGGAAAATTTATGCCATAGATTTTAATTTTAAGCGCATTTGGCACTCGAAATGACTAAAAATTGTAGTACTCTTCTGAGCATGCGCGAAACCAGTACGAGATTTGATTGAACTTAGGTGGGCAAGAGAATAGTTTAATTTTTTTATTATGAAGCGAAATTGGACTTAGATTACAAGTATTCGATAATGAACCAGCTGCTTAGACCGTTGTTGCCCAGCAACGTTTATCACTAAAATTTTAGATTCCATCAATCCTCAATCCCGTTGATACATATACGAGTAGTTAATATCAATTATTTATTAATAAATGGAAAATATCTTCAATATGAAATTCTACTTAGAATGTCAAACTCTACCTCGTTTCATGATATGAAGAAAATATTTTCCATCCTTTAATATTATATTTATCCATACCAATTCTAAATTTTGATTTCAATTTCTGATATAATCCTCTCATAAAAAAATTGACACTATATGAAGAGTATTAGACAACAATTTATTGATGAAAAGTTGCTGAACGTAACTAGGTGATGACATAAACATTTTACATAACTGCTTGTTTATGTCATTTGATGACATAAACAAGCATCAATTGAGAATATAATTTATCCTAAAGGAAACTTTTCCGAACAATACAGGGCACGGCCGAGATCATACTAATATCAATTACAGGATTCAGTTCGCCAAAATAGATATCACGCGAAGCCGTTTATTTTAGTATTTGTTAAGATCCCAATGCCACTTATTATAAGAAACCTTTTGAGAAACGTGAGCCTATTCGTAAATTAGATGAACCTATATGTTAAAATTTACAGTACGAAATAAAATTGAATTGGTATAAATAGACGAGGAGAGTATATAAAGTCTTCATGTAATCTTAACTTTATATTATATAGTGTCATTTGGTCTCAAATGGTATAGATATGATGAAACACAGGGCTATTGCATGCCAACAATTACCGCAGTTTGAATATAATTCAGTTAGGTTAATTATTCAAATTACCTATGCGAGCAAAAATTTGTAAATTTATCACGTTTAAGACATGTCGTATAAGCAGAAAACTATGTTATATTTTCAAACTAAGTCGAAAATTCAGATTACGTTTCCAAATTAAAATATTTGGATCGAAATGTCATTTGGCAAATGTTTAGAATTATTATTAGTAATGAAAAAATTCTTATTCATAATAAATGGAAAATTTTCACTAAGCTTATGCTGGCGAGGACAAGGAGATAATAGCTCCTTGATGAAGTTATTCTGGGTATTTCTGCCCGTTCGATAAGCAATTATCATTAATTTATAAATCTTCAGTTGTATAGTTTTATTGGTTATGAAGTAGATCGCAACCGACACACATTGTGTGACTGGATATAGAAGATAATTTTTAAAATACAGACATCGCGTGAACNACAGTTGACGCTGCAAGAGCTAAGCCGTAACGCAGCTGTCATGCCCAAGAAATTTAAAATGTAAAGAATAAATATTGTGGTTGCAACATCGACGGCAATTTGAGAATTAAAGGAAAGTCAGGGGATGAATCTCTGTGTGAAAGTATTGTTTTAAGTGAAAATTATTATAAAAATTAAATCGTCAAAGTACGATCGGCCGCCATCGATCTTATGATTGAAATTTGCAGTCTGACTATCAAAGAGAAGTTAGATCAAATTACTTTATTAAAAGGTTAAAATTAGATTTTAGCTGTATTTTTTATATTGTTTGATATGCATTTTTTTCCTGACGATAACAGTAATCCCACAATTTTTAAGGTGTCTTTGATATTCTGAAATATTTCAACAATGAGTCGCGATACTATAGGTACATAGATACTATTTTTTTAAGTAGAAACAAAGTTGCATGTTCAGAGGTTTCCTCCGATGAAGAAGCAAATTTACAGCGTTATGAGATTCTTCAACCCTGGTAATCGTTCCCTACATTTATTAGTTGACCACGACAAGTGTTGGAAGGAAATTTTTATTTAATGATTGAACATGAAAACTGAGCTGCCGAAATTGAAAAAAAATTCGTTATTCTCTTCGAGTAATTGCCTCAGCTACGAACTCGTGCAACTAAGCCTGCTTATTGATTAATTGATTAATTAGTGCTAACTTGTCTTTTATTAATTTGTCATCGTTATCCTAGACATAACTAACGAACGAAACTAGCAATTACGGTTTTCGCTAATTAAATGCCATGGGATATTTAAATAATAATTTGAAATATAAATTTATCTTAGAGCACACATCAATAATGTTTCATGTGAAAGTTAAAATAGAGACGGTGCTGGTAGTAGCTCTAAATAATTCAGATAATTCGTTTCTTGTTCCCGAAAATTTAATTATCTGTCCCTATCAGTAAATCGTGCGTAACTCTGCATGCCTTTACGGTCTACGTTCTAAATTTTACCATCACTGACCTTTGAATCCCTTCATTCTTTTGAATCCTTAGACAAAAAACGCAGTCATCCAATCAACGTGGGTAATGCAGTGACTGCACGTCGTTAGCTGCTATGCATGGGAGCCTCAATGGTGGCAAAGAGGCTCGCTTCTTGTCAAGAGGTGAAGTCCAATTGAAATTGAAAAGCGGCTGAACATACTTTTCCATTGTAATACAGAAATTGGTTGAAGTTAACTACAATTTTGAGGGATTAATTCATATTGCCGAATTATATGGATCATCACTAAATTTCAGTACCTTATTTATATGTGTTCCGTCAAAATATATGTATTAAGATCCATTAGTAATGAGTTAATTCTTACGCTTAATATTCAAAAACCTCTGTTGTGCTGGCCATTACCAGTATAGAGAGTAGTTACAGTCTGATGATTAAATTTTCTCTATGGAACAGTTTGAACATCCTAAGTTCAATGCGATTTTATTTAGTAATGTTTATTGGAAAATTATGTGCAACACATGGACTTGTCGATAAGATACTTTTATTTAGATAGGAGTGATAGATCGTCATTTAGCTTTCTGATTATTGATTTCATTAACGAGATAAATTTTAGGATTATTTCTCATTTTTCCCATGATTTATCTCATTCATCTTTCAAAAATATCAATTTATTGATCTATGAATATTAATGCAAATATTTTTGCATCTTTGCATAAATTTTTGCCAAAAACATTTATGAACATCTCAATTTTCACTACGCATCACTTTTCATTTCTGAAGAATGAATTTAAATAATGCTGCATACATATATAGCACAATCTCGCCGCTCGTAATCAGCTCGCCTCACGTAATCACACAAATTTTCTCCTTCAGAGGAAAAAAACATTGAAACACACAACAAAATTGCATTCGCTTTTTGGTGTTCGATTCCATATAAGAATTTTATTCAAAAATTTAATAATCGGGAATTTAAAAACTGTTGTATCGCATTGATGCCGCCTTAGATTCCTGGAATAATTAGCATCAACAGAAGGCTTTAAACGAATGTCCGATCTTTAGGGAATTTTTTTTACTTCAAAACCATGTTTTAAATTTCTCTGTTGTGCGACATTAACACCTGCGGTCTTTTACGTTACCCATATTTTTCTATTTCCCTACCACTTTTATTCTGTTTCAAAGAGATCCATATTCTGAATACATTTAATATGAATAGTCGAAAATATATCATATGACATCAAATCAATGCTCAAATATCATTCGCCAGGTGTTATAAAAAATGCGTTCGGTATTCATCTTTTAAATAGCGCTTCCCCCTTGACAACCAGTGGGTGGGATTTTCGACACATTTTGTCGCGAACTTTTTGACTTAATTTGTTGCGTATCGTTCAGAACAATTCTCAACTATTACTTTTTAATCTGCTACGCTCCAAGACTTGTTACACGCAGTTCGATATAATCATTATAGAAATGTGACGGCTATTGCCGCAAACAATCTCGTATAAGAAGACCCAAATCAATTTTTCTATATATTCCATCATATAATGCATTTATTTATATACAAAAAATTAGAATTTTTAAATCCTTTTTCCTTATTCTAAAAAAAGTTATTTGCTTATTCCAGATCACTCGAATTACAAATCCAAGGTTTAGAAAACCCAATTAATGAGCTTAATAAACGTAACGCAAATACGTGGCATATTTGAAATGAAGTCGAAGTCAAAATAAAAAAAAAAATATATTCTATATATGCTTTGTCATGGTAGAGCCTTAATCAAAGATTTAACTGCGATATAAATATGCTTACCCACTATTTCATTGTTATTTTGCACTATTTTATTGTTCTTTAGTTGATATGCATGCGAAATAAATATGAAAAACCACCCAACAATCTAAGCAAATAAATATGGCATGAATTCCCAGCAAATATAATTCGTCCTGTGGGATTGCTTCAGCCTTGTGGCAATCCTGCAATGCTTTAGGATTGTTGAAGCCTTGTGGCAATCCTGCAATATGCTATAAGATTGCCGTACCCTTGTGTCAATCCTGCAATGTTGTTGGATTGCTGCAGCCATGTGGCAATCCTACAATGCTGTTTCTATTGCTGCACGCTTGTGGCAATCCAGGCCTGGTTTGGTCACCTGGAACTGAGTCGCTAGTTCCTTAAGCTAAAATCAACACTTGGGGTGAGCTGCGATGAGTTGTAGAGTGTTGCGATGAAGCGTGTTAGAGTGAACTATGTTGATGTGAACTGTGCTGGGGTGAACTGTGTTAGCGTTGTCTGTGTCGATGTTAACCGTGTTGGGTTGAAGCGTGTTGGAATAATGTGTAATGGGGCGAACTGTGATGGGGTGAACTGTGTTAGCGTTGTTTGTGTTGATGTTAACAGTGTTGGGTTGAAGCGTGTTGGAATGAAGTGTGATGGGGCGAACTGTGATAGGGCTCAGCGTGTTGGGGTAAACTATGTTGGGGTGACTTGTGTGGGGGTGAACTGTGTTAGCGTTGTCTGTGTCGATGTTAACCGTGTTGGGTTGAAGCGTGTTGGAATAATGTGTAATGGGGCGAACTGTGATAGGGCTCAGCGTGTTGGGGTAAACTATGTTGGGGTGACTTGAAATGGGATGAACTGTGATGAGGCTGAGTGTGCTGGGGTAAACTATGTTTGGGTGAATTGCGTTGGGATGAACTGTGTCTGAGTGAACTGTCATGGGGCGAGGGAAAGTTGTTCATGTGACTCAGCAACTTTATTCTTGACATTTAAATGTTTTTTTTTTCTCGGGAAATACAAATTTTAACGGATTTAACACTAGTTTTCAATCCTGGCCGTATTAAATAATTTGTTGCGGTTGCTGTTGCTGTGCATTTTGCATATTACATGAAATTGCACTATGAATGATTTGGAAATCGCAATTCTATGTTATTAAAATTTGTGTTATCAGTAATATATTATTATTTAATCTCTTGTAATTTCCAACTATATTTGCTGGATAATGCTTGTGTATAACAATGAATTGCTCATAATCAAAACAAAACATTGCAATTCAATCAAACTATCAAAAAAGGATATATATGAACTAATATTCCGTTTACCGAAAAACGTAATTTTAATTATTATCCCAAAATTTATTTATTTCATTAAGCTTTCAAATGCATTTTTTTCGGTTGTGCTGATGAACAAATATATGCTGATAAATATCGACTGTAATTTAGTAGCGGCTGACCCCAAAAAAATTACAGGTGCCCATTAAGCAAGGTTCACGGTACAGCACTCTCACAATTGCACAATTTGTTGCACTGATGGAATTGAGTTTTCCATACGTCTGTGTATAGAATCGCACATGGTTTGCACAATTGCACAATTGCTTCAAGTGCCTCATTTGACCCGCATCGTGAGTTGCAGAAAGTAAAGCACAAATCTCAACCTCGTTACCGTCTTCTCATCGAGTAGCAAACTTTATCTCGGTCGGCAAACGTGATGAAGATCTGCCACCGTTCCCTTTTCAAGGCCTAATAAAAAATTATGGAACGCCTTCCAGTGAATTGTGGGTGAGAATAAGTGGATAACGAGTAAGAAATTATGAAATAGTGAAAGGGTTATAAAGATAAGTTAACAGATTGAATTGCCTCAGTAATCTTCATTGCGATCAACTACATGGTACACTATCAGGAACTTGACTCAGAAAGTCTGTTGGATAATTAAATGAATTATACGAAAAAAAATATATATATATAGCAATAAGTAACTGAAACTGCCGATAATATATAAAAGTTTGATATATAAATATTGCTTGCAGTTTTAATACTAATCCAATTGATATGAAAGGGAGACTTTCAGTGATAAACGAGAAAATAGCCTGGAGTTGGACGAATTTATTTATCTAATCTCAACATCAACATTAGGTCAAACTTTAATTCTTTGGTTATATAATTGATAATCAGATATATTTGTCATTCGAACAGCAATATCTGTCAACAAAATATGAAATATTTTGTTGACAGTTGACGTCAACAAAATATGAAATATTTTGTTGACAGTTGTTTTTGGTTGAAATATTTTGCATGAAATATTTTGTTGTTGTACCCCATAACACTGTTCAGAAATTGCTTTTCTGAACATAGATGTACAAGCACCTCTTCAATAGCTCTTGATGCATGATTGTAGTTTAAAAATTGTTTCATATATTCTCGAACAATCTTCAATCTTCGGCGAATGTCATCTGGTTTACACACTAACGGTTTGTACACGCATCTTCTCTCATCGGAGGATTGCTGCTAATAAACTTCTGTATAGTCTCAATTGGAAAGGAATCCCCTAATACTGAACTTGCCAAATAATTTATAAAGAAATTTTATTTTAGAATCTAATTAAGTACTTCTCAGATTTAATCGGAATTCAATATTAAAACTATATTTCATGGATTTGTAAAATTATGCATGTGTCCGACAATTTGTTTTATAATGTTTATTTATAATTATTATCCAAAAATGCGGAGCTTGAACGTAACTTTTGAAGTGATTCTATGACACTAAAAACCACAGCATAAATATTTGCATCAAGACACTGCCGGATTCTTTTAAGATCTGATACCGACATTACTTTTCTCTCATGTTACCCAACACCAACGCTTTCACGATCCGCTACCCCAACAATCATAACCTAGTGTTACCAAACACCAATACTTTCACGATCTGATCCATCAGGAATCCTAACCTAGTGTTACCAAACACTAATCATTTCACGGTCTGATACCTCAGTAATACTAACCTAGTGTTACCAAACACCAATCATTTCACGATCTGATACCTCAACAATCCTATAAACTAGTGTACCCAAACACCAATCATTTTCATTTCACGATCCGTTACCTTAATAATCCTAACCTAGTGTTACAAAACACCAATCCTTTCACGATCAGATACCTCAAGAATCCAAACCATGTATATTAACCAAACGCCAAAACTTTCACGATCCGCTACCTCAACAATCCTGACCTAGTGTTACAAAACACCAATCCTTTCACGATCCCATACCTCTAGAATCCTAACCATGTATTACCAAACGCCAAAACTTTCACGATCTGATACCTCATTAACCCTAGCACAGTGTAACTACAGCACCATGCAACACTCTACTATGGTCTACCTTGAAAACCTTGTTCTAGTAATATTATACACGCAATTTTATATTTCCGTAACTTTTTATAGTCTTATCAATCAACAACAGTTTCATGATCTGCTACCACTGTATCTTAGTGTTGCCCAACAACAATACTTCCATTACTCTGTACATCGATGACATCCCTGCGATTGCAATGAAATTGCTCACCCAATTAATGCAATGCTCCACAATTTTCCTATCACAAAAACGCAATACACTCGGTGAAAGAAGATGGCTGCAGGCGAGAAGGCAGCCGAGGTCGCATGCCCGTTACTTCCCGGTGGATAATCGAGGTAAGGTAGCTGCTCGTCGGCCATCTGTCGGCCAAAACAAAACCTGTTCGAGGCTTCAAATTTTATATTAGCTATGCAAATTGTTGAGATATACTGTACATGCCAAAAACAATAGAAATTGATGGTAATATAAAACTCAAATGCGGAAACAAGTTGGTTCGCGGGAGATAGTTAGAGAGGTGTAGTTTATTGTCGTGGGTGACAATATAGGATAAAAACGATAGGATCGATAAGATAGAAATGGTCAACGATAGGAAACGTTGATAGAATTAATTTTGCCTCTACGTGATGACTAGCCTTGATGTCTTAATGTTAGATAAAACGCCATCTGACCCATAAAAATAAACATTCTTAAAATAAATGTGTTTTTTTTTTATTTTAGCTCCGTTAATGCTCTCAAAGTCTTGCTGAAGTCAGTATTTTCACCAGACTGTGATGTATTTAAAGTATCTTGGTCTCAACCAATCTAAAATTTTTGCTTCAAATTAACATTATGAGACACTTAATTATAATTAAATGCATCGTCACTCATAAAAACTGTAATCATTCATAATCAACTTCTTTTCAACAATGCAACGTCCGCTTTGCGTTGAATACTTTACTGCTTTCCATTTTATGGCCACAGAGCGTTAACTGATTGCCGACGATAAGCCTTCTAAGATTAACTATTTCAATATGAAACGCGTGCAGTGACCGCAACGTGTGACTCAATCTTCCAAGGTTGAGAGCAATTCTCTGATAGGGAAATATGCATACGCAGCCCAGATCTTCCAGTGCCTTTCCGTTGTTCGCTTATAATAAGTCTCTTTTTTTTACTGGGATTAAACAGGCTCGGGAGAGATGTTTATGGGTGCGCTGAGTAAGAGAGCTTTTTTTGCATGCGTAAACCTGTCGTTGGTATATAAAGGGTGCGTGAAAGGGAGAGCTTCAGTCACTTATCCAGCTTCCGTAACCGAGCCGTCACCATGAGAACTGTGAGTTGGACTTGAGAGTTATCATCTTTTCCATTTTAATTTAGAATAAAATTGTATTTAGTGTTTCAATATATTTTCATTCTATATAATTCACTTCATAATACTACTTCACAATGCTACGTCTTAATGCTATACCTGCCCAAAAATATTTTATTCAAATGTTATATTTTGGTCCGTAGATAACAATAGTAATGAGAGTACTAAACAAGTCGCTTATGGTTAAATGAAAACTTTAGATTTTGCAACACAGTCATCTTTCATTTCCCAGAGTAAAATAGCGTCATAATCGTGCACTAAAATTTTCTCAACTAGATTTGTTTCGAGAAAATGTAAGTTGTATTTATATAAATTTATTCCGGATAGTCGTTCCATTTCACTTGAAACATAAATTGCCATGACCTAATTTTGGTCAGCTAACGAACTTATGACCTAAAAACTTCCAGAGTATATACGTGATCATTGTGCAGTGTTTAGATTATTCTTTCAAAAATGTGATAAATGAATGCCGCATTCGCGATTAAAACAAGAATTCTCTATATCAATTTTATAGAGACTTACTAACTCTACAGATGTGGCCAGCTTTTTCTCTAAATTTGAAGAAAAATATTGAAAAAATACATCTATTACTGACGTTTGTTAAAATCAACATTGCATGTTGTTCTCACTAATTGGTGTTTACAGATCTGCTGTTACGTACTGTTGCTAACTTCAGCGCTAGCGTTAGCGAACCCCGGCGGTGGATATGGCGGCGGATATGGCGGAGGCTACGGCGGAGGTGGAGGAAAGAAAGGAGGCTACGGCGGTGGCGGAGGAAAGAAAGGCGGCCGCCGACACCACGGCCAAAAATCGCTTATAATCTTGCCACAGCCTCATCCAGTTCACTATCCTGTGCATGTCCCCGTAATTCAAAAAGTTCACGTACCCCAGCCGTACCCCGTGGTCCAGAAAGTCGAGGTTCCAGTGGAAGTTGTCAAGTACGTCGAAGTTCCCGTAGTGAAAACCGTCAAAGTCCCGGTGCCGGTACACGTGGAACACAAAGGATACAAAGGTGGTTTCTCCAGTAAAGGACATGGAGGTGGATATGGAGATTTCCACAAGGGCGGAGACTTCCACAGCGGGGGATTTGGAGGTGGATATGGAGATTTTCACAAGGGCGGGGACTTCCACAGCGGAGGATTTGGAGGTGGATATGGAGGAGGCCACATCCACGGACATTGATTGTTGTTGAGTCCACGGTGGATACGGACATTGATTGTTATTGAGTGATTTTTTTTGTTAACAGGTCGAACGATTCCATGTCTCACGAAAATTGATTGATTACGAATAAATATATTTTAGTAGGTAATTTTTTTATCCCAGCAGTATTCTAAGACGAGTGCTCGTTATCTTCAGAAGAAGAACAGTTCTGATGTTTTGAAAAAAAAAAACAGTTAAATTCTGGAGGTTGCGAGAAAACAGTTCTAAGGGTGCGAGATAACAGTTCCGAAGGTGCGAGATAACAGTTCTGAGGGTGTTAAAAAACAGTTCTCAAGATGCGAGATAACAGTTCTGAGGGCGTTAAAAAATAGTTCTTAAGGTGCGAGATGAGTCAGTTCTGATGGTGCGATCTAACAGTCAGCTCTGATGGTGCGTATTAACAGTTCTTAAGGGGCATGAAAACACCTTTGATGGTGCAAATAAACGTTATGGGAAGAGCGAGATGACACTTCCGTGGTTGCGAAATAACAGTTCCGAGGGTGCGAGATAACAGCTCCGAGGGTGCGAGACAACAGTTCGAGGGTGTGAGATAACAGTTCCGAGGGTGCGAGATAACAGAGCTAACAGATTCAAAAGAAAGTTAGAGCCTATACACAGAGTTACGAACTCTCAGAGCTTCGCGCTGGGGTACTCGAGGTTTGAACTTGGAGCTCGGTTCTCATTTTGGTTCATTACCATTCACAATCTAGATCTGTGCAACGTATTTATATATACTACCAATTATTATTATTACATAACTTATTTAAAGGCCATAGGCATTTTCCATGTGGCCGATCAACAGCATGCGATGTGATGTAGGCAATATGCTCTGATCGATCATAGTCCTGAAAATTAATGTTAGTATAGCTGCACATAATAGGAAACTGTAGTGAAAAGAAATGTCCGTTTAGATGCAAGTAAAAAAGACTTTCGTCATCAAAAATGTTAATATATTTGTTCATAACGGCTCAATATTACGATAGAAGAATTGTCCACATATAAGCACACTAAGGGGCAGTACAGAAAGAGAGGGATACAACACAATAAACATATACTGATTATATTTATGCAGTAATTGGGGTAGGAAAATATGCCTGGTCTCTTGCAAAAAAGGTGCAATCAGCGACTTCATTCGCACAGATTCAATGGAATTCTTAAAAAAATCTTAAGTAAAATTGTGAAACCATTTTTCAGCCGACAATTCTGGGTAAAAATTTTTTGAGGATTTTAATGCCCTTCTGAAAATATGCATAATGTGTTGGCTTTTATCTGTAACCAGGTTAATCATTTTCAGGCTAGACGAACTCATACATAAGATTATTCAGTTTCAATTAATACAAAATGGTTTCTGCTGGCGAAATCATGCGTGGATGACCAATATCAACATAATTATTAGTCATTTTAACATATAAGTTATATCGAAGCATGAACGCTATTTAATAGAACTATTAAGTACATATACTTGTAACTCTGAAATCATTCCACTTATTCATCGGTTAATTTACCTAACTTATTTCCGTAGAGTTTTTACATTTCATTCAAGCTTCAAAGAAAACTATACCGATTGCAGGTAACAATTTAGAGCGAATTTACCATCGTTTTTCAACATTCACTTACGGTTTTTCATTGCTATGTTCATTTCTATGAACTATAATTTGAAGTCATTGGCTGTTCATTTAACCTTATTTCTTCATTCGCCTATTTTAATAACCTTTACTTCACAGATGTCATGTATATTTTTATGAAAAAGTTCTTTTCTAAAAAAACATCCAAAATTCCAAATCTAAATCTCATGAAAAAGTGAATATTGGATGTGAATGCATGTCATATTTCGCAGTATAGTCATGCGTTAATATCTCTCTATCTCTTCTGTCGACCAGCCTGATAAAAGAAGTGAACAAAAGAAACTCTTCAATGCGAATGCAATATTTATTTTATTCATATAAAATAGATTATTCAGTTATCTATTTGAGACGTTTAAGCCACCATTTATAAGAGCCTCGTACCGATGTATATTAAATATGTGTCGAATCTGAAAGTATTTGTAGGCAATATGTAATTACTGATCATTGCTATAATGAAGTAGAGCTAACCGGCTTAGAGTCAGATAAATTAAGTAAAAAAAACTGTCAAAACAATATTTTCTTATTATATTCAATTAGGAACTTCCATCTACTCTGAATACATATGAGATTCACGCTTATTCTTTTAAATGCTCAATAAACTATAATTTTCAATACATGATTAACTTCTATTTCACTGTCTTATACAGTAATTCTGCCCCAAAGTCACCAAACGATTAACGCCACCAAAAAATTATCACCAACACAGGGATCTATTCTCCACAAGATTAACGACATCAAAAGGTTTTCTTTAAATTTGCCACTAGATTGTCGGAAGTACGTAGATGATTGTCATCAGCATAAGTTGGTCGTCACTAAAACATTTTCAACCAGAATATTGCGTCACTACAAATTTTTATCACCACAAGATTGTCTTTATTATAATTTATAATACACTCGTCACTACAAGATGTTCATCGCCACTATGGCAATTGTTTTGTCTCATTCGTTGTGTGTAACTTGGGCCGCCGATATGAGCCTATTTTATTCACCTTGCCACTGCAATTAAAAAACGAGTTAGCCTTTGCTGCGCTAAATAATTCAGACACAACGTAAACCTTTCACCGTACATCTATGAACATGTTTTTTTACCACTCAAGTTATTTTTCTGAGTCATCCGTGGCTGATTTATTAATATTAATTGACAATATGATCTATACCCTAATGTAATGTGCATTGTTTTACGTAGATCAATAACTCTTAATTGAGCCAACATATAAATAATTACGCAGTGATACTGGAAGATAAAGATTCATGTTTATTTCCTGTATTGTAACTCTGATAATGTCTATGAGTGAGCGAAGCGGTAAAATAATAAATGTGTTTTGAGGGTAAACCGTTCTCATGGTTTGATTGACAGGGATTTAGAAAGACCGTAAAATGAAAATGTCTCTCAGAATCTCCTGTTATAAAAAATATGATATTAAAATCAAGGTAGTAAGTTATTTTTTTTCTGTAATTACCGACCTATATTTTACACTAGGATTGAGTTCATTATACCCCGTTATACAGAGAAGTGTTTGTAAAGACGATACGAATGTAGATGCGAATATTTTGTATTGTGTTTAAACATTAGAAGATGATATGATCTTCAAGAATTTAGTGGCTTTGACTATGTATTTTCATGATGTGAATAATTGAGCTCCAATTCTAGATCATTGTCAGTTATTGATACTCATTAACCCAATTATTGGATTATGTTGTTCCGAATTGATATATTAGTTTCATGTGTCTCAAAATTACCATTAAAATATTAATTATATATTATTATTTTAATAGTAATAATTGCCTATTAATGGTAATATTAATAGGCAATTACATAATGTGTTTTGATTATCGAATTGAGGTTATTCATAATAGCAGCTCAATGTTCCTTAGAAAGGCAGTGCCGCACCTGCGTGCATGTCGCCTCAAATGCGTTAGTTTTTGCGGCAGGTTTAAGGCCGGGCAAGGCAGGCGAGTGACTGGGCCAGACCGAGAGAAAGTTTCTGCTCTGGACCAACACCGAAATATCGGCGCTGTCGAAAGTATTAATTGATTATTTAAATTGATTGTTATTTATAAAACAGCATGCCTGAAAATTTCGTGCATATTCATTGTACAGTATTCAGTCAGACTAATCAGGTGACAAAATTCATGTAAAATAGTCATGTAAACCTGGATTCAAATAACAAAAATTACGTTAATGCTCGTGGATATTAGAACATATAAAATTACGACTTGTTTTATAGATTGACGTCTCGTCTGGAAAATACACCTTATGAGAGAATTGATATTAGTTAAAGCCTGTGCGGATTGCATAAAACCGAAAAAATTCTTATTCAATCCAATAGTTGCATTTGGAGCTACACCTCAGACATGCACCTGATTGTAAAATAACATAAATGCCACAAAATATAATAGTAAAAGATAATCATCACATACTTTTTTTTACTCTGGTAAAATTAATTTCATTAAATTATTACTCTCATAAAATAAATTTGACGACTGTTAAATTTTTGAGAGCATATTAATGAAACATCAACTAACATTTTCAGGTTTTATTTTCGTCAACTACATACTGGATTTTTTATTTCGAATACTGAATACATGTATGAATAGCCCAGCATCAAGTGAAGTTTAATGTAAATCGCGTAAAATGCAAAAGCAAAGCAATTTAACAAAAATTTAGCGAGTTAGAAACAGAAAAATTGAGAATAAAACGTTCTTTTCACTAGAGAAAAAAAATTAATGCAAATTGAGAGTCAAACGTCATTTTCACTAAAGAAAAAAATTCATGCACAAACGTGGATTGCATGCATTGCTCTAGAGAGACCCCGCAATATGCATTCATTTGCATACACGCAGCCTCGTCTGGGTGGCTGACCGGCAAGTAAGTCTTAGACACGAAGGTTCCTCTATGGAAATCATCAACTTACTTTCAAGTTTGCTACTGAAAGGCCTGTATTATATAACCAACCCACATAAAAACTTGTTTCAGTATGGTTACTTTTTTCAAACAGACACGAAAATTTTCCAATTCCATATGACCGCAGCAACTAACAGGAGTTACCATGAACCAGATTCTTGAAGTGATGGTTGGTGTTCTCAGTGTGGCCCATTACGCTACCTACCTGTGTCTGCCTTAAATTACTGTGCTGAAACAAAAAATTGCCCTGGAATAACCGCTGAATTCGATCTTCTGCTACTAATACTGGAACGGTACACGGTGAATGGTGGTGTCCTTCTTTGCCTGCACTTACAATTGACCAATGTGCAAAATTTCCTTCGTTTTTTATAGACCGTAGGCTGGAATTTTTTAATCTATCATTTGCCATCGTAATTAAATACCTCGGTGGGAATTTTTCTAATTTATTTTTAGCGCATTTTCTCATTTATGGAAAAATGCCCTATTGTGCTCGTCATGTCCGTCTGTCCGTCCGTCTGTCCGTCTGTCCGTCCGTCCGTCCGTCCGTCTGTCCATCCGTCTGTCTGTTCGTCTGTCCGTCCGTGACTTCACGTATTTCGTCGACAAGAAAATGTGCTCTCTGTCACTCACTGCAGTGAGTGCTGAGTTATATTTTTTATCTATAGGCACTATTGATTAACTTAAGAACATAAATCGAAGCAATGATATGTCACGACAGTTCTTCTCTTTTAGTGAAATTAAAACCTTGCAGTCGTTTTTTGAAACGGTTAATGTACGTTATTTACTTTCTAATTCATTCAGTGATATAGCATATTATTTCTATCTTTACATGCGTTCAATAGCTCGATCTAGAGAGCAATACATGCGACCTAGAGAAATTTACTATGTCGATCTGAATTAATCCAAGAATAATACGGAATTTTGTCTACATCATGATGGATTTCATGTCCATTTTAACTTAATCTTTCTTACTGCTACTTCTTTTGTATCCAAATCATGAGAGCTGGGCAGCGCTTTAATGTACATATTTATGTCTGACGTTAAACCTATACTTTAAGCGCTGTACGTATCATCACATCAGACACTTAGCTGAGATTTCAGTGGCTCGTTTCTGTTCTTTCATGTCCATTCTATGTGGATCAAATCCATCCGTACACATCAATTCCGATATCATATTCTAATCTAGCATTTGCCTAATACTGTTCAATAATTCGTATAATATTTGAATTTTACATTCAAAACTTATTTTAATATCACATTTATATCATATTTTAATCTCAAATTCTAATTATATTTCATACTCACATTTTCATTATACTTTAAACTTAAATGTTCATTAACTTTTATAAATTTTTTCAGTTACTGAAATGATGTAGGAATGGAATCATTTTTTCAATTATTATTGCAGAAGAAAATGTCCAGCCTGATCATTGCCGGCATTCTTTTCATGCGTTTTAAATGTTGAACGTTAGTTATTTGTCTAAATTTGAAAGGTTTCCAGGAGTATTGTAGGTTTATTTCTTTGCGGTCATGAATGGTTTATTTGTACGGAAGCTCCATGAGTTCAGCAAACTGAAGTGAAAAAATTGAATTTGAGAGTTTTTCACTAACTCAAAAAAGTAATAAATATCTACGAATCAATGGTCACAATAGAAATAAAGATTTTTTTTATATTTTTCATTGTTTTTGTTCGCACCAGCTTCCAAATTTGTTCTGACTTTGCCGATAATGCATCTCTACTCTTCTTTGAAAACCAGAATTAAGAAAACAAATTTTAGGAAAATATAATTTTTTCAGCCATGCACCAGTCATGCACTGACGGTTGGAGGTTTGCTCAATAGATCTCCGTTGTTCTCAGTTCATACAATGTCCAGTTTTTTTTCTATTATGATACATTTAAAATTAGAGTTGCGCCATAATTATTTATATTCTTTGTGCGAATTCTCGCGCATATCCGATCACAAGATTGTGATTCGAATTCACAAATTTGTCGTTTGAACTTTTTATTAAAACTTTCATGTTTATGAAATTGAATTGATCATTCATATCTTCATGCTCAGCGTAATAGTAAACATATTTCAACTTCTCTCATAGTCCACGTTGTGATTTTTTTACAAGATTGACAAAATATCATCGACGAAATAAATAAATAATAATCAATAATTCGTACTAAACTGAATTTCCTACTAAAGTGCTTCTTCAGATAAAACCCTGAAGCGATAAGAGAAGAAAATATTTGAATGACATTCTAAATGAATATTTTCCACCATTCAAACAAACCAACGATCAATGGTTATTTGCATTACGTCAACATAAAACGATTCAAACGACGCAACATTCTATAGCTATTTACATAGCGTCAACATAGAATTATTCCATCTAAAACAAACCAACGAGCAATGGTTATTCGCATGTCAACATAAAACCATTCCAACAAACCAACGATCAATGGTTATTTGCATCTCGTCAACATAGAACCATTCAAATAGAGCAACGACTAATGGTTACTTGCATAACGTCAACATAGAACCATTCAAATAGACCAACAATATATTGTTATTGCATCGTGGCAACATAGAACCATTCAAACGAACCAACATTCAATGGCTATTTGCATAACGTCAACATAGAACCATTCAATAGACCAACATTCAATGGTTATTGCATCGCGTCAACATAGAACCATTAAAATAGACCCACATTCAATGGTTATTTGCATAACGTCAACATAGAACCATTCAAATAGGCCAACAAACAATGGTTATTTGCATAACGTCAACATAGAACCATTAAAATAGACCAACATTCAATGGTTATTGCATCGCGTCAACATAGAACCATTCAATAGACCAACAACCAATGGTTATTTGCATAACGTCAACATAGAACCATTCAAATAGACCAATATTCAATGGTTATTGCATAACGTCAACATAGAACCATTCAAATCGACCAACATTCAATGGTTATTGCATAACGTCAACATAGAACCATTCAAATAGACCAGCATTCAATGGTTATTGCATCGCATCAACATAGAACCATTCAAATAGACCAACATTCAATGGTTATTTGCAAAACGTCTACATAGAACCATTAAAATAGACCAACATTCAATGGTTATTGCATCGCGTCAACATAGAACCATTCAATAGACCAACAACCAATGGTTGTTGCATCGCGTCAACATAGAGACCGCAGGAAGGAAACCTGTTTCGCGGAAAGGTCGAAGTGCGCTGGGCCGGAAGGGCAGGACTGGGTGAGGTCAGGCTAGCGTTCCGCCGTCCGCCCGATTCCCCTTCCGTCTCGGTCACTGCATTTCAACACCGAATGAAAATGTTTGCATTTTGTATCGCAGTTCAAATAAAGTTCGATTCTGGTGAGAAATTTATTGATTTTGCTTTATATTTCAGATGAAAGCTCATTTGTGCGTAAGAAAAGATATATTGGAGACTGACACCGCCTTATTCAAAAAGATTTTCCAATGGTGTTAAGCGAGCTTTCGATAATAATTTATCCTGTCCATCTAATAATTTAGTAGCAAAATTTACTGGCTTCAAATGAGGTTTTCTTCTGATTTAGGAAAAATAAAATAATTCATAATTCAATCATAATAGTTCAAGCCAACGTTTTTGTAATAGCGCATGCACCTGCTCATTATTACTGCTCATTCTTTGAAGGAAAAAATCGTTTTCATTCAGAATACTGAAATGACAACTTTTTTATTGTTTCAGGTCAATGCGCATTATCATTCCAAAAATGCACAATCGAGCATTTTGACGACTGTTTTTACCCCTATTTCTTATCTTTTATTATTTGATTTCGGTTTAGATTAATTGCAAATTAGATTTCTTACGCATTTAGAATAATCTGGCAGTTCCAAGTTGAATCTAAAAGTATTACTAGTTCAAATACTAATTGGATTTGAATAATATTACTCTTGCCATTAGCGGTGACCTAACTAGCCTGTAGGCAACATGGTTTTACTTTCAAGAAGTGAATTGGAAGGCAGAATCTCGATGGTTTTTAGGTTACAAGCCAACCGGTTGCGCGCGTTTGAGGGACCGGTAGAAATTGTACCACGTCATGCCTTTTTTCACGCGCACAATTCTATATAAGATTGGTTGCGCCGAAAGTGAGAGTACATTGTCTTCTCTAGAGCACCCCTCGGAACGTCAACTTCTCGAGTCATGAAAACTGTGAGTGATCATGCCGGGGTAGTAGTGCAAACTTGTTGTGGGGCTTGAGGAAAATACCCTAGTTTTAAGTGATCACCGGGGTAGTAGTGCAAACTTGTTGTGGGGCTTGAGGAAAATACCCTAGTTTTAAGTGATCATGCCGGGGTAGTAGTGCAAACTTGTTGTGGGGCTTGAGGAAAATACCCTAGTTTTAAGTGATCATGCCGGGGTAGTAGTGCGAACTTGTTGTGGGGCTTGAGGAAAATACCCTAGTTTTAAGTGATCATGCCGGGGTAGTAGTGCGAACTTGTTGTGGGGCTTGAGGAAAATACCCTAGATTTAAAGAACTCGTGGCACGCATGACATTGAGAATAAACACCTCCGAAAGCCACTATGTTGATGATCGATGAGTGGCCAATTTGATTTTATTCAATGGCATTTTAAAATTGAATTGCTCTGTAATCAAAATCCATTGAAATTGAATGGATGCCGATAATTTGTTTCTGACTAGTAAGATGTAATTTTTATGAATTTTTGCACCATTAGCTGATACTGAATCAATAGTGTTCATGGTAAATTTAACTGTTTACAACAGGGAAAATATTAAAATAGACATCATAAATAATCTTCTAAATAATTCTATATGATGAGTTGGTGGAACCATGTAAATAATTTCGATTTTCCAAAATGTAAACAATTGTTAAATTACAGTGGCTATTAAAATGTACAATATCCACCGAAAATTCGACAATTTGTTCGTAATGTAAGATATGATCTCAAAAAAGTAACGGTTTGAAATCATTCTGACCCTCGAACGTTTATTCATATTAACGCCAAAATTTATCAATGACTAGGATTCATTTTCGGCTAATTTAAATTTAGACCTTTGTTATTTTCATTCTGAAATAAAAATGAACAATAATTCTAAAGGTGAAGATAAATATAAACGCCAAATGAGATCACCCCGAAATATTTCCAAGACTACTTCTATCATAAATTTTTCATAGAGATAAAAGTTTCACTGGGAGATGAAATTGCTTTTTATCGCAGTTCCTCTAAAAAATTAAGGGTCTACCTAGGTTCTACCTAGGCTTCTACCTAGGCTTCTACCTATGAGTCACTTTACTGGGCTTAAAGTAATGCTGGTCTGCTTGGCCGCTCCATCGAAATCAGTTTCTGGTCAGAATTCTAGTTTCCGACATTACAGTCGTCTGAGAGTATGACAAGAGTTGGCAGAGCCGAGTCATACCGAGCTCTCAAGCCGGCTAGAGGCTACCCTTCAAACTCAAAATCGAAGGAGACATATAGAGCGGCTGATTTACGTGCTCCCCGTTTCAAGGCAGCACCAATAAATTTCAGGGTCGGGCAAGTATATTCATTCGATAAGTGGCATTTTCGCTAGTATTGATTGGGGTAAAATAATCAGCAGAATCGTTTAACATAATTTTTAATAATCATTGAACGTTCACAGCTCTCGCAACCACTATCGTTTTTCTTTGACCACTATCGTTTTTTCACAACAACGCTTTAAATAAAAGTATGGAAAACCATCATATCTTTCACAAGGACTCCGTTGATGTAATCACCTCAGAGATATATACTCAGAATTTTAGAGGCCACAAATACTTTTTATTTCCGTATTTAAGGTCTTCTAAGTTTTTACGGTCTTTCAGTAATGATTGATTATTCAAGGTGTACAAGGTTTTACATTTACTTGCACAAATTGCTAAAATTGTGTTAGATTGAAAACAGGAAATCGTCGTTTTGATTTAAGTACTGAAGTCACGCAGGTGATCAGGTCTGACAAATGAAGATCTAAATTTGTTAAATTTCATTACTTTCAATGAATCTAAAATTGGTAAATGTGTCAATTGCTAGTATGTTCTAATTTCAATATTCTCTTATTGCCTCCTAAAAATCGACTTAAAATTTACTCCAATTAAATTGTTTAACTCTTGCTTTTCTGATCACACAGCGGTTGATGTAAGCTAGCTTTTCTTTGTATAATTTTATCATTATTTGTCGGGCTCATGATAAGTAATTAAAATAATTCAATTTTCAGGCCGTAGCGCTAGTGTTGGCGGGAGTTGTGGCGGTCGCCCAAGCGGGTGGCGGCGGCGGCGGCTGGGGTGGTGGCTATGGAGGCGGAAAGGGAAAAGGAGGCGGATACGGTGGTGGATACGGTGGTGGATACGGATACGCCGACATCGTTCCCATTGTTGTACCGCAAGCCGTGCCCCAGCCATACCCAGTCCACGTGCCCGTGCACCAACCCTACCCCGTGCCCCACCCGTACCCCGTGGTCCAGCACGTGCAAGTGCCCGTGGAAGTCATCAAGCACGTTGAGGTGCCCGTCGAGGTCATCAAACATGTCCCTGTTAAAGTCCCAGTCCCAGTTTCGTCTAAGGGCTTCGGTGGTTTCAGCAGCGGTGGCTTTGGAGGTGGCGGATTCGGAGGCGGTTTCGGAAAAGGTCACGGTTTCGGCGGTGGTTTTGGAGGCGTGGTCGAAGAAGTGGAAACCTCGGTTTCATTTGGAGGGGACATTGGCCATGGATTCGGAGGAGGTTTGAAGGGTGGAGACCTGCACGGCTCCAGCATCTCTTTCAGTCACGGCGGTGGACACAAGGGTGGACTTACGAGTTCTTACGGCTCCATTCACTGAGACCGAACCCAGGTCAAAAGTATCGTACGAAATTAGTTTTTTTATGTCGACGATTTTTTCTGTTATGTTACGTTTGTAATGAAGTTTATCTCTTTAATGTTAGGCCGTTGCTGTATACAACCGCTAACTTCCAAACACAAGTCAGAAACATTTTTGTAAATAAAAATGTTTTCCTCCCAAACGGAAATTTTAATATCCCTCATGTATATATGAATGTTTGAAGAACTTATTATTTTAGGTTAGCGTTTAGAAGTAGAAATCTATTAATTTATGTTTTCAATTCCGAGAACTGACAGCAAATGTACGATCAGATTCAACAAGTTATAATTGTAATACTAATTTTACAGTTAATTAAGCTACTTCACATTTCAACAATACTTTTTAATCCAGCCAAGGGAATAATTCCTATACCAAATTAAAAGACGGTCGTCCGGAAATACATAAATCATTCAACAAATTTTATTACTTTTATCGAACTGCATCACATATTTTTAATCATCAACGAACAAAATACATACTCTTAAACTTGGCATGTACATTTTCATTGTCATAAACTTCGATATTAAAAAATCGTTTATTGTGTAACTTATCAGTCGACCAATTATGTTGAAGTTTAAGCCCAAGGAGGGATTTATTTTTTCTCACTTTACCTAGAGTTTAGTTATTCACACTCGTTTTCGCCCATGTAGCCTTATTAAGAGTTACAGTGAATTTTTGAATTTGCATTGCTGTGTCATTTTGACAAAGATCAGGCTGGTGGGCGCATTTATCGCTACAAGTCTTAAACCCAACTATAAAAAATTGCTTCCATTGGTGCTGTCTCATAGCATCAAAAAATGAGTAGGCAGCTTTGTTATATCAGCAGTCGAAATGCTACAACGAATTTAACGTTGATACAATGAAATTAATGATTAATGAAATTAACGTTGATACAATGAAAATAATGATTAATGAAATTAACGTTGATATAATATATTATGTCCCATTTTCTGACAGTGAAAGCTCGGTAGTCAACAATCACCATCGAAGTGACGCCCCGAAGCTGTTACGTAATTCATGCCTTCACCTCATTATGGAACTGACGTAGCAGTTCTCGACGACGCTCGGTTCCGGAACAGCGCAGTGCAAATTGTTACAATAATAAACGCTCCCTCAGAAATGCCTTCGTTTTTCGAGTTTCGCTTGACCAACTCCATGCGTTCACTTGTCGGGCAAGTTTTTTTACTGATTATGCAACTTTTGGGGCTTTTTTTCTGCTTGTGAGAATGTAGTCACATCATCGTTGGGCATATGAACCTCCAAGAGAAAGCTTTCTCGCCTAAAACCTGATCGTTGGAGCTCTGGGTAGCATGAAGCATTTTTTATCATCCCAAAACCTTCGCTGCCACAAATTTAGACCTGATAATTTACTGTCGACGACCTTTTTCCCTACGCATATTTGCTGCTCGGATGCATGGGTCATCATATGGAGCGGATCACATTGACGGCATCTTGTACCTGCAAACCGTAGAGGTCAGTGTACCAGTCATCGTATATGCTACTTAGATACTTGCGAAGCGGAGTTATGGGTAACAGCCATCACATTTATTGCCCATGTTCCAGAAGCGAAGACATCTACCAGTAATGACGATTTTTATGAAGTATTGTGAGTTTTTGCAACACACTGTAGAGCAGGTGTTTAATCATTGGCTGTTGAACAATAACGCAAGAAGGTTTATCGGACATCCGAACACGCCTACAGTGTGTCCCAGCGTATTGATCGAGCGGTCAGTCACGTTAGTCACGTTAATTAAGCTCTTGATCAGCGAGCTGTGTGTTAGGGTTCCTAAAAAGCTGTAAAAATTATGCAATTTCGTTTGGAAGGAATAGCCGTCAAATGCGGCGAGGTAGTAAACATAATATTTGACACGAGTCTTCAAATCCCAATTAAGGTGGCGCTTTTATTAATGCGATAAAGGTATCACAGGCCCCGGAATTTTCTGCGATAAAGGAATAACTTGTTGCTCTCTTGTTGAAATTTCATCGCACAGTTAATAAGTCATTTGCCCCTGCATATCTAAACTCGCTCCCAGTGTCATTTTATATGCAATTACGAATGAATAAGGCATTACGAATGAAAGAACAAGAAATAAAAAAAGTACATTTTGCCAATGGCGAAAGATCATATTGCATAATCGCGCTGCCTGGCAGCAGTAGTGAACTTAAAATTAAACTTCCAGCTAATTTTAAACATATCAACAGTATTTAAAGACTACCCCTGATATCGTTTGAACTCGTATATAATGATGAAAAAAAAACTGGATGGTAAGTCCAACCAAATAATGTTTGATTAAAGGGAATATCCCCGCGCTTGACCACTAAAAAAAATCAAGCTGGATTTTGCTTCACTAACCGGAGTGAATTTATCCTCAGCCTTTTTTGTGATAAAGTCTTCGTAGTCTCGTTATGATGCAGCTGCTGTTTCTTCATCAAAGTGAGATTTCTGGAGCACGGCACAAAGTTACACGGAACATCAAAAGGCGATTTTAACTAGAAGGAAAACTAAAATTTTATTTGGCCTCATTTCCAAAACTTATTGAAGAAATCCTAACAAAAAACGCACATTGGACTCGTTTAAGTTTCTCTAATGAGTTAAGTAAAGTTTAACAAAAAATTAGAGTGGAATATCTTTATCATTCCAGTTCTGATGTACACCTATATCGATGCTTTATACCTAAACTGTATATATTGGAATATCGCATTGAAAAATACTTAAATATGAAAATTTGAATATAAGAGTTCTTGATTTCTGTTGCAATATGCTGAAAATGGTCCATCAAACGAATATATTATTGGAGTTCATATGTAAATTTCTTTAGATTAAGTGCAAAAGCTTTCAAAAAATTACGTTCAATTCACTGAAAATACACGTGTATCAGTTCATTCTGAATATCGCTTAGCTTCAACTAATATCATAGATTCGACAATAGTTATCGATTAGTAAAATTCAGTAGAAAGTTTAGTGTTTTTCCTATCTAATTCTAAAGATATCACGGTGAGACATTTTAAATAATTCTTCTCTTGGTTTTTTATTCATTTATTTTCTGAAGTGCATGTTGCAACATAATTATGAGTTTTCATCGGTGAATGTCGTAAAGTTGTTCTACAAAACGTGTTAAGTGCCATTATTTAGAGGAAAATTTTATTCCTCAATTAAATTAACTCAACTTTATAACTATCGATTAACTTACTGTCATCATTTCGTTCGTATGAAACATATAGCTATGTTGAGACTAGTAAGAGTGCATGCCTGTCATGTGATCTGCAATTTAACCGTCGCGCTACACTTTTGCTGCTATTTTTTCCGTCTCAATCCACCCCCTCCCTTAGTCTACATCACGGGCCACAGTTGGCCAAATCGTGACATGTCGAGTCACATCGGGCCACATCGGTCCACATCGGGCCACATCGGTCCACATCGGTCCACATCGATCCACATCGGTCCACATCGGTCCACATCGGCCCACATCGGGGCCACATCGGTCCACATCGAGTCACATCGGGCCACATCGGTCCACATCGGGGCTCATTGGTCCACATCGGCCCACATCGGGGCCACATCGGTCCACAACGGGATACAAGGGGTTCGCTAAAGTGCTACATGCGGCCAGCTACATGGCGCAAAACGTTCCTCATATGACCTCAGCCCTGGCGCCAATGATAGGCCTGATTTGTCAGCCTACGATCCTTATAGTCACATTTTTTGGTAGCGTTCCAATGAACCTGTCATGCACCTGCACGTGATGTCTCATGCATAGGCGAGTGCGACATGTGAGCGAGAAATACTCGGTCATTACCACACTGAACCCTGAAAACCGACCAGTTCTGCTAAACTGATGTTGCAAAATGGTGTTCCGTTTGTATAATATTTATTATTCCTATGCTTAATCTTATGTAAATGATTGTTCACAATTTCTGTTAGAGTATTTGTATACGGCAGAGTTGGTTCAAATTTTTATATCGTAGATTCTTAGTCATCGCTGCACTGAATGTTTAACACCGACGAACAGTTGAGAAAAATCTATTGTTGCAATGATGAGTTGCATCTATGGTATTTAAATGGTTTTAATTTTTACAACATAAATGTTTGGTCATCCCTACACTGAATGGCTCCGACCGGTAAGTTCAGCAGAACTTGCCGGTATAATAAATGATGAAACTACGATGTAGTTTCATTTATCAAAAACAATTCCAGCTCGCTTTGATCCTCATGACCGTAGGTTGGCAGAGACAAGCCTATATACTCTCGCCGAGAATCTTTAGCTATTTAACTAGGCACTGTTGAAAAAGTCATTGCAAATTTAGAAGCAATTACGTCCATGAGCATTTTTACTGCTCTATATTTTCAATGGGATAATCATTAATTAGGGACCGTAAGTATCCGATGTAACTATTGATGAAAGGTTATTTTGTTTATAAAGTCAGCGTGCACTATCGTTGGTTTATCTGTCGCGGCTCGGTTAATACATATGTCGATTAATTTGAATAATTATTTTATTAAGGAATGTGCTAGGATGCATTTTTCCTACGCACTGGCAACGAAATTGTTTTTTATCGTTACAAAATAGCAGGAAATTTTAAGGCACATATTTTTGAAAATTCATTCTCTTGTTTATGTTATTCAAGCCAGCCACCGTAAACATAGAAGGAATATTCGAGCACGTATCCACAATGTCCGTCGTGCCCGGATTTTTAATGGATGTGAAATTTCATTTTCGAGAGTGGAATCATGAGACATTTCAAAAATGGGCGGATTACAAATTTTTTGTATTAAAATAAAATTAATAATTTATTGTTGAGTTGAGTTAAATTATGAAAAGGAAAATTAGGTTCTCCTTAAAATTGAAGAAAGGGGAAAATTTTAGATTTTGCAAACATTGGACGATCATTTTTTTCAATTTTCCTACCATTAGTTCGAAAGTCATCATCAGGATTAGTGAAAGTTAGGCTCTAATCTGATAGAAAGCATCAGGCAGCCGGATCCTAACATATAGAGAAAAATCAAGATTTAATAGTTATATAAGTTTAAAGTTCATTTATCTAAATTTCAGATAAGTTTGCCCAGCGCTGTACTGGACGCTTAGGCAACTGCCCAAAAATGAAACAATGCTTTCCATTTACAATCATTTGGCAGTAGCTTGAATTAGAGGCATTCCTGTGACTACACAAAAAAGACAAATCACATGAGATGATATCGTTCAGCCTTAGCAATTTTTTTATAAATAATTATAATTCGCTGCTTTAAAACCTCTAAAAGTCACTCCTTAAAAAACAAATTTCCTCCTTGGTCACTGTAATTCGTTCATGAACAGTAGACTATGATCGTTGAAAATGTTATCTTCAATATTTTACATGTGCAAGTGAGTAAATTACTTATACTCATTATGCGCGACAGACGACAGTAAAATCTTACTTAAATATTATCCCCAAACATCTGGCCCAGCATATTCAGGCTACTTTTTTACAATTTAGAAATAGAAAATGGAGAACGCAGAGGGTAAACTCTTGTAGCTAAACAATTGCTCAATATTTTATGGCAATCGTTATATATAATATATGTAGTCTTAATGATATACTATTTAATCTATCGTATTTTATAAATAATTGTTTAATTTATTTGGGGTCGATGTAAACACAAGCATATTGAACTGATCGATGGGCAAAAAAGTTGCCGTAAACGGACGTATAATGGCGTGCATGAATTTATTAATTAATCCCACCCAATTTCTAAACCATATATCATCATTTGATGTTTAACATTTGCCAAAATTGGGGATGGAGTTGTTAGGTTTAAAATAAATTTTTATGTATTATACCTGTCAAAAATTCGTGTGAATTTTATCTCGAGTAACAGGTGCCTGCCCATAGTTATTTTATTCATGCGAGGCTCTTTAGTAATAACTATTGTTGCCTTAGGCTTATTTGATTAAACATTGTGTTCAAAAATTATGTGCACATGTTCTGTATTTTCAAATATAAATATTCGAAGCTAGTCTAAAATAATATGTTTTCGAATGGATTTCAATCATGTACATTCCACTCAATATCTCAATGGTTGTTAACAGTGAACCTATTCTGTTAATTTACATGGATTTATAATCACATAGTAAATACTATCGTCTCGTATATAAGCTCCATATACGAAGCATGTTTCACATAGCCACTCACCAGTGACCCTTTTAAACATGTGATGAAGGCACCTGACAATCTCACGAGACATGCCAGAGATTCCTGTCTCGGTCACTGAAGACTTTCCTGACATATTCAAGCAGAGATAGTTTATTATTATTATTTATAATTTTTATGTGTATTATTATTTAGTCACCCTTACAAATACACTCAGAGAAAATCATGAGTAATATTGTCCAAATCTGGCACACTTTCTTACCCACAGCAGCAGCAGAGAGCAGACTGATATTGCCAATTGCCGGGCCAAACTAAGTCAAATGACCCAAAACAAAGGCACCGAGTGCATATTTATTTGAACGGAGTCCCCCATTTCTCTGAGTGAGTATTTAAGCTCGAAATTGTGACGACAACAGCTCTGAAATATTTTATTAACGTTCGGGCCATTACGTTCGGGCAATATTAACGGGCCATTGATAATGTTACTCGGATTTCTGTGTAATAATTTTATGCTAACGTTGATAATGATCGTTATAAAGGTTTCCCCAAAGTTTCGTGAAAATGAGATGATTTGACACTTTTATCACGTTTATTGATGGTAAGTTTCTGCACATAAAAGAACGACAATTTTGTAATGCGAGATAAACGAATAACGTGGTATTAAACAATATGGTTCAAGAATAATAACATACAAAAGAAATAGATCAAACTAAATTAGCTCACCGAATCATCTGAGGAACTGGGGTAAATTTCAAATAGGTAATATATAAATAAATTAAATAATTACAATGACGATCTAAACGAAACAAAAGCGAATTCAAAGGTTGCGTAGTGTCGTAAGTCTATGATCGTTCTGTCTAGTGAATGACATTGGCTCCTGACGACACCTCCTATTACAGCATTAAGGGATGGAATCAGATGTGTACGAGAAGCCTCAACAACCGTAGACAACTGATGGTGAAATGAACGTGGTGGCTACAATCACGCATCAATTGAAATAACTAAGGTAAAAGGATCTCTGGAAAATATGTACAAAATTTAGAGGTATTTCCTGAAAAATATTATAATTAATTTAATTTATACACATGAATATAAATATATAGATATATATGTAAATATATTTGAATATTTATATATTTAATTCTGGAATTGATATATTAATTTAAATTATTCATCATAGTATTCATCTCTTTTGATATTTGCATTAATAAGCACAGTTAATACAATTGATGAGATTGTTACAATTGTGTTCTCGAAAGAATTATTGAAAATAAATTAATTGAAAGAAATAATCATAATAGCAAACAATCAAATATTTATAGAATTTAAATTTTACCTTATCATCTTCAATTCAAGTAATTGCGTTTCAGTTCTTCATGTTAATTTAAATCTCAATAGGTTCATTGAGAATATGCATGATTCATTTTCAACATCAAATTAAAGCCATCGCTCGTTACTGATCATCATCAACATAGAATATAAAAAAAACTTGACGCGTATTGTCCTTCAGTTAATAGTGCACTGAAGTCTGGGCACCAAATTACGACTAATAACATATCTGTCACAGTATATAGTTTGTGATTGTATACAGTTAGTATGACCAAACAGGTCTTTGCAGCAGCATAAATAAAAATCTCTGCAGAGTCTTCTTCAAGTTTAAGTTGATGGCCCAAGCTACATGAAATATATAGCAGTTCACTAATGACACTGCAGCTACCACACAAGCAACAATAAGTAAAAGCATTCATTTCTACATGATACGTAAACCACGACTGATGCTTAATGGAGCAACTCAGTGGAAGTAATCATAAAAATATATTTATCACAGGATTACGAATTTGAAAAATATTTATCATCTGATTACAAATTTGACTCAGTTTTGTTCAAGTTACGGTTGCAGGGCTTTTAGCCCTACGCGGTGTTTAATTTTTTTTAATTAAATTCAAAATGAATGTTACATAATTTTTTTAAGGTAGTAAAACTTTTTTCTTTTTTGAAAAGAATTAATTATTATGTTTTCACAAATGTACATTTAACTATCGTTAAAAGGGAAAACTGGTGAATAGCAATAGTTGAGATTAAATCACAAGTAAAGCTTCTTTCTAAATCTAAATTTATAACGAAATTTGAATAGGCTTGAATGCCCTAGTGAGCGATTTGTGATTTTTTGCTCGATTTCCATGCGTATCAAGCGCACCATTGATTATACTTGAGTATTTATTATTTTTTAATCATTTCTTTACCTATTTTTCTGTAATATTTCACTCAAAAATGCCGGTGCTGCTCCAGCCTTGAATTGAATCTCGCAACTCAAATAATATTGCACCTCGGTCAAGGTAATAAGATGATAAAAATTAATGAAGCATTGTATTGTCATCGACTCCCCCATGCATGGGGTTCTTTTAATGGGAAATAGATTACGGCTATTTTCCTTATATTTTGTTGCGGATTATTTAAAGCTTTACAGCGCAACTCTCATGTAGTTGAGGAATAATTGAATACGCGTGTCATCCAGAGTTTATTTTCTGTATTCCCAGACAATAATAATACGCTATCTGTAAGGAAACCCAAAAAATATAGAATATGTATCTACACAATGCAAGTATTGAGTTATTCAGTGATATTCATATGTATAAACATTCCATATATGTACAAAGATATTTAAAGATACAGATATATCTTCGAACACGAAAGTTGAGCTTATCAAAATTTGTTCCTACTCCCAACTGAGAAGTTGACTCGACAGACAATGAATGAAACCGAGATATGGTAAGGCTTCACGAAACCAAGCCACCAATCATAAGCAAATTTTGCGTTCACAATATATTTGTTATCTGTATCTTTATTATCTATATCTTCGTTATCTATATTTATTAGTCCGCTCATCACGCAGTTCATCATTTGGTTTGCTTCAATCCTAAAAATCATTCATCATTCAAAATATTGGAAAATTAATTATTAAAAGTTTTTTCTCAGTCAGTTAGAGCGATTTTAGAATGTAACTAATTTACATTATTACCATATTATATCAAAAATTCCTAAATTAACCATTTCTGTCTACAAAAATAAAGAAAATTATTTTCCGATATGAAAGCGGCTCATATTCCTGATTCGGCAATTTTTGCGCACAATAGAAGGAAAAACACGTTTTTTAGACCATGGGCGTCTCTTTGTAGGCGCGACTCATCTAAAACCGATGACAAATGAGCAGGAAATGAATTAAAAAATGAATGAAGAAGAAATGAATGAAAAAATGATGCGATGATACACATTTTCGTAATCAAGCCACATTGGTAAGAGTTTAAGCAGCGTTGAAAGTGTTTTTGTATGTATTAACTGAATTTCCTAATTTTGAGATGTTTCCGAAGATCTTCAGGTGAATTACTCTTTATTACATAAAACAGATCTCATTTCTTTTATCTCGCTTGAATGTAATCCTACATGTAGGAGGCAGTCCTTTACATTCTATAATTGTTATCGTGTTGCTGCCTTCGAATTTCACGAATTCGAACGTGAATTTTCCCGGAATTTTTACAATTCATTCTCAATTTCAATTCAAATTGACCAATAATTCATAAGCAATATTTGGAGTCAGAGCCAATAAGTTAACATGTTAACGCTGGGTTCTGCTGGTAACATGTATAGCCAATAATTGCCCGAGTCTAATGATATTCAGCGGCAGAGCAGCCGACTTTGGGCGGCGCTGCATCAGGCGAGCGCATGTGTGGGGTGAACGAAGAATTCAGAGTCAATTAATTGTTCTCTTTAATTAATAAACGATTATTAAATAATTTTTGGTACTCTATCAACCCACGTATATAATTTGAAACGAAACGCAAAAAAGGCACAATGAATATAATGTTGACCATTATTCTACGTAAGGCAGAGAAATTATTTCAACATTATAATAGTTATTTGACCAAACCGTCTCTTTTAAAAAAGGAAGCAAAAAAAAAAAACAAAAAAAAAACAACAAATAAATGTTGCTCTCGAACGAAAGAGTAAGTTATAATTTGCAAAGCATTTAATTATACAAATTTTCTCAATATTTGCACCAATTAAAAATGACTAATTAGGCCGTCACAATGATTTCTTCTATATATTAGAAAACACTCATATTAACACATTTTTAATAAATTTGTGGGGATTTTAAGTGGCGATCAGGTCTTTTACCTTAGCCTAGACCTCTGGAGGCCTAAGGTTGCTGTCTCGGCAAGGTCAACTTATCTGGTCTACGCCACTGACCCTAATAAGTTTTTGTACATGAGGTCAACGATTAACTTGACTGACGAATTCCAGAGACAATGCGAATTAAAGTACCCATTCTTGGAATCTTCGACGATACCTACAAAGTTTATTGGGTTTCGGAAAAAGATCACGCTGATAAATTGTTTAATCGGTATTCGTGTATGTATTTGAATTGATATCGCATGACATGAATGATTAATCGTATAAATGGATTGATTAGTCAATAAGTTTCATCTGCTTTTTGTACAATAGGGAGTCGCTCGTCGGGCACAGCTTACAGCAGGAACGGTAAAACCCAAGGTCCTTGACACTTTGTATTTGCGTTTTAAATCAGGGGTGCACATGCACAACCGTTCACACAGTTGACCTAACTCTCACTGGGTCAATATCACAAGTTAGAGTGCGTTTATACCTCAGGCACTTTATTCAAATCTACTCTAGGCTTTCTTTAAATGTCAATTTTTAAATATTCAATGTCGGTTAAGGTGAGACCATAGAATTTTGTTTTCATCGTGAATGACTATTTACCCCATAATGCTATGCAATAAACACATTAACAAATTTAGCACATTTTTTTAATTTAAACACATTTAACACATTTTGCAATATAACCAAGTTATAGCGGACAAGCTTCAAGAATTATTGGGAACTTCGACTTTAGATATTTTTCCAGCTTATACCAAATGCGCAATCAAAATCACAATGTACTTTGTAGACAAATTATAAATGAATTAAAAACTTTTAGTGTTCATGAGTGGCCTGAATTTAGTGTTCAACAGGCCATGGGCCTATTTCTTCAGCGCCGACACTTCTATTCTATTCTTCAACCTTTATTCCCAAATCCAGGGTGGAATTAATTCTGAAAATTTATTATCCAATTGCAAACGGACACAGAAAAGTCAGAAATAAAATTTCTCTGAAACCGTTGTGGTTAATCTACAAAATGTTCGATTATAGAGTGCCTTTCCTTACTAAAAAATCATTATCAATGTGTTAAGAAATGTCTGGTGTTTTCCATATTTCCGATATCATAGGCTCTTGTCTGACGTTAGGGGAATTATTATTATTATTTATTTCTTTAAGAGGACTGAAGCATAAATGAAAAAAATGTTATTCAATAAAATATAAATCGACATTTCACTATCAATTCTTTTTCAAACTCTTAATTATCAATTAAAATCATTTAATATTCGTTCTGTATAATATGACATTACTAACTGTCACATATACCTGTCATTGCCCGAAACTATATTTCCGAGTAGATTGATATTTATTTTACTTTTTTATTTAATTTCAATTGTATTGATACACGTTACGAACAAAACCTTTCAAAATCCGCAAAGCACCTCTTCCTCGTTCATCGTATTCATTTACTATTTAAAAAAATTAATACTACAGTGCCAAGTGATTTTATTTCTCAAATACCTGTTAATGTTCCATCAATTGTTGTTTATCATCGAGATCTCCAAACAATTTAGATCTTGAAGAAACTTTGATGGGCAAATGATTGCAACATTGTTTTTTGGTGTAAAGTCGTTCAACTCGCATTCAATTCCACTTATTCCTAAAGAAGGGCATATTATAAATTTTATGGCATGCCTGAAATAAAAAAAAATTATATAGCCTGACAGTTATTTCCACTCATCAATTTGCGTTCCGCAATAAAATGATAGTGCCTAACATGATGGAGACTTTAGTATAAATATATAACGACATCGAAAATAATTATTAATGAATTCAATAGATCTTCCTCAGAATTATACAAAAATACAGTCAGACTTCTTACTCCAAATTTTCATTTTAATCATGCGTTTACCTTAAAAAGATTTTTTTATTTCTGTCGATTTAATTACACTTTTCGAAGATGTGTTCAGTTACGGCCAAAATTCACGTAATGAGGATTCATAAAACCATCATTACAATTTTGTGCAAAATTAAAGGGACTGTAACTTTAAAACATTTGGTTTTCTCCCTCGAGTGTAGATTCGATCAAACGCACAAAAACTTCTTCCTTGTTGCCAATTTCATCGATTAAAAAATCCTAATGATTTCTTTGATTGATCTCTATTTCTCGTCAAGGACCTAATTATTTAACTGTTACATTTTAACTAAAAAAATTAAGGTTTCAAACACTCCGTAACGCACTACTGCGTGTTAGCCAAAGCACATTAATTTTGTTAGTTTCGGCCGTCAAGTTCAACCTGGACGAAGAACATTCCCAAGTCATCTCCTCAAGAGACTGTACTGGGCAAAGAAGTAACGCGATCATTCAGAGCACTAATGAGCCCGTTTTGCTATTGTAATCTCGATAGGTGTACCCTTCCGCTATTGTACTGAATACTTAAAAAAATGTGTCCAATATTCCTGATTCATTAGTGGCATTTCGTGGGTTATTTATAAGCGGCTTTAGAAGTTAGTAAATGCGTTGAAGTTACATGCTCCGTTCTTCGTTTCAAAAACAAGCTAGAAAAAACTTTATTGGGAGCAACGTATAATTTTAGAATAAATATTACTTCTCTATCTTCTCTAAAATACATTTGTTTCCTTTTTAAATATTTATTTTGTTTTAGATATTGTACGGTGTTAGTTATAATTATTTTAATGACTGCTATTCGGAATATATGTAATTTTCTAATGATTAGTTGCAAATATTCTGATAATTGCTTCGTGTGAGTTGCAATTACCATGCTGATTGTTATGTAGAATAGTTAGCAGTAAGTCGGAACGATGTTCCAAATTTGGTGGATGTGCTGTAAAAACAATAATTTGTAATTCAAATAACACAGATAATGAAATTAGTACGCATGCAACAAGTTTAACATCTAAAATATCTACAGAGAGATTTGCGAAATGTATTGACCAATTTAATCACTTTATTTACAAAATAAATTCTCCCCGCAGCAGCTGGTGCGATCGTTAAAGACCAATTTAATCATTTTGCTTACACAATAAATTTAATTTAATTTTTAAATCATTCACACGCTGGTGCGACCTCGTTTCCGAGGGTGAGTAAGAAGCTGCCGAAACTGCATGCCGGTGCCAAATACCGAACCAGTTTTGAACCGTAACTGTAGGAGCTCTAGTAACCAGTTTTTATTGCTGATAAACATTAGGAATATTTGAACACATTTTTAACGCTTTTAAGGAAACCAAATCTTCTTCATTTGAGGATTCGTAAATTCCATCCCCCTCAACTCCATGAATTTTTTCTTTTCATCTTACAAAATTTCAATGGACAGCCATGATCGTGATTTCAATTCAGCTTTGGATAAATTTTCGTAATCACAAAAATATTCTGTACGTCGCATAGTTTATCGTTAAATTCAAACTGACTTAAGGAAAAGTGTTATGATGATCAACTTTAAAACATTTCGGTATTTTTTTACAAAATATTAATTAAAAGAATAGATTCATAACACGAATCACTCCACCGACAAACAGTTATATTTAACTGTGTTCTTGTGAGTGATAGATTCCAAAGTATTATTGATGAATGTAATTGAGTGAATGACCTCAGTTTTAAGAGAAATTTTAACCTATTTCTTGGTTTCGTATAAAAAGCCTAACATTTCTAAGAAGCCTGCAGCAACTTGCTGTCAATGACGAACAGTTTTAGATGTTCTCCAATATAAGTTTACCAGCATCTAAATGGATGTTTTTTGCCGGTGAGTAAAGCTTCTCTCCGGCGTCCTTTGACTCACAGAAGCCAAGTCAAGGTCTCAACAAAGAGGTATATAAGGCGAGATCAGGGAGAGCTTCAACATACGCTTTCTGGACGACAGTTTCAGGTCGAACTCCCACTTCTTCTCTTCAAAATGAAGCTTGTAAGTAACATGGAAAATATTTTCCCGGTCTTGTAGCAATGAATTTACAGATATCACAATCCAATTCACACTTGGTGGGATTCAACGGGGCTCCAATGCTATACATGTGCACCGATATGTGAAATTGTTTCGCCCACTGCTTTTGTAACTTTTTACAGTTATGGATTATAATTAAGGGCTGTAACGGACCAGCCCTCAGTTTTTGGCAGCTGTATACTCTCAAAATGTATAAGTGGCATCTGGGTCGAAATCTTGTTCATGGGCTTTTGATGAAACTCGGAGTAACCATTCGGAATACTTTACATAATATTGGACAACATGCATCTTCGGTGACAACTTATAAGAACTAACGATGCATACGATGCAAGTTGACGGGCATAGTTGTAAATTTGATTTTGTCATAAAATTCTTGACATTTGTGATTTTTCGAACTTTGCTTGTAAAAATTCTTCAAGATTATATACGGCTATGACTTCCATAACATAAATGGACACGAATTAGACAACCTACTTGTCAGAAGATCAAGCTATTGGTGAATAGACTGAAATATATATTCCAACTTAAAGTGCAGTTTCAGCGTAACGAGAACGGATGTTACAAAACATCATGTTCACTCAAGGTGAAGAATGAATTTAGATTAGATTATTTTTTTTAGTTCAATGTCATATAAAAACATTGCAGTGCAGAAAAAGTGTTGTCATAGTTATTTGAATACAATATACGATGAATAAATGGTAGTGCAATGAATTGATATTTGCCTCGCGCTTCGCCTTTCATGGTTACCTAACGCATCTTGCGTGATAAATATCGCGTAACTTTAATTACAGGCCTCGTGCATGTGATAAAAAATAATACATCCCTACATCATGTATATTGCGCACTCGATGGTAGGTCATTTTGTTAGAAATGCTTGCATGTAAGAGTGGTATAATTGCTTGAGAATTTCAATAATTTAAATAATTATATGCGCCTCTATTATAATTGGATCGAAAAGAAAATGATTTATTTCAGCAGCTAGCGCTGCTTAATTTTTAAGAATTTCCTTAATTTAAATGATTTTTTACAGCGTACAAATATAAATAAAATATAACAAAATAAATAACAAAATATAACAAAATAAATAACAAAATATAACAAAATATAACAAAATAAATAAAATATAACAAAATATAAATAAATAAGCGTACAAATTCTTTATTATTTCAGTTGGCGGTCCTCATCTTGGCTGTGGTGGCTACGATGGCAAGTGCCGGCGGTGGCAAAGGCTTCCGTCGTGGCTTCGAGATCAGGGAGAGCTTCAACATACGCTTTCTGGACGACAGTTTCAGGTCGAACTCCCACTTCTTCTCTTCAAAATGAAGCTTGTGAGTAACAGGAAAATTTTTCCCGGTCATGTAGGAATCGTCACAAACATCACAATCCAATTCACACTTGTTGGGGTAGGAATCATCACAGACATCACAATCCAATTCACACTTGGTGGGTTTTAACGGGGTTCCAATTCTCTTCATGCGCACCGATAAGTGAAATTGTTTCGCCCACTTGTTTTTTTTGTAACTTTGTACAGTTATGGATTATATTAGGTCTGTAACGGACCAGTCAAATACTCTCAAATACATACTAAGTGATTTCTGGGTCGAATTCTTGTTCATGGCCTTTTGATCAAACTCAGAATCACCTCTCGGAATACTTTACATAATATTCGACAACATATAGGGTAACATGGGGCAGCGAGCCCACTGCGGGTCACGGGCCCATAGCGGGTTTCTCGCTAAGTATTGCAGATATTGGTCCGTGTTCTCTACATATATAAGGCGCGATCAGGGAGAGCTTCAACATACGCTTTCTGGACGACAGTTTCAGGTCGAACTCCCACTTCTTCTCTTCAAAATGAAGCTTGTAAGTAACATGGAAAATATTTTCCCGGTCTTGTAGCAATGAATTTACAGATATCACAATCCAATTCACACTTGGTGGGATTCAACGGGGCTCCAATGCTATACATGTGCACCGATATGTGAAATTGTTTCGCCCACTGCTTTTGTAACTTTTTACAGTTATGGATTATAATTAAGGGCTGTAACGGACCAGCCCTCAGTTTTTGGCAGCTGTATACTCTCAAAATGTATAAGTGGCATCTGGGTCGAAATCTTGTTCATGGGCTTTTGATGAAACTCGGAGTAACCATTCGGAATACTTTACATAATATTGGACAACATGCATCTTCGGTGACAACTTATAAGAACTAACGATGCATACGATGCAAGTTGACGGGCATAGTTGTAAATTTGATTTTGTCATAAAATTCTTGACATTTGTGATTTTTCGAACTTTGCTTGTAAAAATTCTTCAAGATTATATACGGCTATGACTTCCATAACATAAATGGACACGAATTAGACAACCTACTTGTCAGAAGATCAAGCTATTGGTGAATAGACTGAAATATATATTCCAACTTAAAGTGCAGTTTCAGCGTAACGAGAACGGATGTTACAAAACATCATGTTCACTCAAGGTGAAGAATGAATTTAGATTAGATTATTTTTTTTAGTTCAATGTCATATAAAAACATTGCAGTGCAGAAAAAGTGTTGTCATAGTTATTTGAATACAATATACGATGAATAAATGGTAGTGCAATGAATTGATATTTGCCTCGCGCTTCGCCTTTCATGGTTACCTAACGCATCTTGCGTGATAAATATCGCGTAACTTTAATTACAGGCCTCGTGCATGTGATAAAAAATAATACATCCCTACATCATGTATATTGCGCACTCGATGGTAGGTCATTTTGTTAGAAATGCTTGCATGTAAGAGTGGTATAATTGCTTGAGAATTTCAATAATTTAAATAATTATATGCGCCTCTATTATAATTGGATCGAAAAGAAAATGATTTATTTCAGCAGCTAGCGCTGCTTAATTTTTAAGAATTTCCTTAATTTAAATGATTTTTTACAGCGTACAAATATAAATAAAATATAACAAAATAAATAACAAAATATAACAAAATAAATAACAAAATATAACAAAATATAACAAAATAAATAAAATATAACAAAATATAAATAAATAAGCGTACAAATTCTTTATTATTTCAGTTGGCGGTCCTCATCTTGGCTGTGGTGGCTACGATGGCAAGTGCCGGCGGTGGCAAAGGCTTCCGTCGTGGCTTCGGCTACGGTGGTGGCTTTGGCCACGGCTTTGCAGTTGGCATCCCACACCCAGTGCCCGCTCCATTCCCCGTGCCACACCCCGTAGGTGTGCCCGTGCACGTTCCCCACCCAGTGCCCGTGCCCGTCATCAACCACGTACACGTACCAGTCCCCGTTGTGAAGCACGTGCCCGTGCACATTGTCAAGCATGTTCCCGTTCCCGTCAAGGTGCCAGTTTTCGTCCACTCCCATGGCCATCATGACTGGTAGATCATCATAACAAAGTTCTAGTCATAGTTTGTCATCCTTTTCTTCTGTACGACCATTACAGATACTTTTTAATTCATCAAAAAGACCAAAGTTCGAAATTGCTCAAGAGCGTCAGCAAGTCATCCTGCTTCCCAAGTTTTAGACTAGTCTACCACTGCCATGTTCTCATTAATGCTTCTATTGCACAGTATAATTTGAGTGTAAAATCATCTAGAATGCAAATTTTGTAACATGTTTGGAATCTCTGTAAACTTGGAAGTTTCGAAATTGTACTTGAAATTGAAAATTCTACAAATGTAAACTAGAACTTCAACACGTAAAACTACAAGGAAGAACTTAACCAACTTCAAAAATACGTTTGTTCAAGTTTCAATTCAAACTTAGCGCAGGTGTTCCAACCAAAAGTTTAGTTTAGAAAAAAGGCAACAGAAACCCCTAAAAGTTATTGTAATTTTCTATTTATTTGAGTGCTAACCGTCTCAAAATAAAATATAAAAACTTTGTTATATTTTTTGACCTCTTAATGACTGGACATAAAATAATTTCGCCGAGAATTAAATTATAACTAAGATAATCACTAACGAATATTTGAAATCAACAATTCTCATCTGAACAGGAATCGTCCTTCCAAAACGCGAGCAGATGCTTAATATTAAAAAATAAAACTCCATATTATTATACACCGAAAGATGTATGTATATTTGACAGAAATCTAATAATACAAATGACAGGAGTATATATAGTACGTGTACGAACAAAATCAAGAAACAAATATCCTGCCTTCGTTTCCTACAAATCTACAATGTAAGTTGTTGGAAACTTGATTGGAATAAGACCTCTCATTTGATACTGGTAATGCAATAATTAATATTCACTTCAATTTTTGAAGCGCTCAGATAATTTTAACAATGTTGAATGAATTTATTTTGAATTAATTTGATAATTTATTATAATTTTTTATTTTATATATAATTTAGTTTAATTCATTCATTCAACCTAATCTATGATTCTCACGAAGAACCAATATTCAAAAGTTGCTTTGGAAATGTTTGTGATGAAATCGAAATGTTTATCGGTTTTGCCGTTTCTTCAATGATGAGAAATTGAACGTTTTCAGAGGAAGATGTGTAGGACGCCCTTTTATTTCTTTACTTTTTAGAAGGTTTTCCACGGCGTTTGCTTTAAGATACCAGATGGTTATTCAGGTCTTTGAATTAAATAAATGAATAAATAAATGAATTATTTATTTATTTTAGTATTTTATTATTTTTATGAATAAAATAAATGAATAATGAATTATAAATGAATTAAAGTACAGAGTAGTTAGTCGTTAATTTTTTTACACGCATTCTTCGCTGCCGTCTAATATCTTTCAAAATTATCATGTAAATATTCTGGATATGAAGGCTTTCACTCCCGCGATCCAAAACCAAGGTGCGGTCAAGGTCGGTGAAATTCAAAGTCAAATAATTAAAAAATTACCCCTAATTAGATTACAAACCGGATTTTATCGAATTAAACTCGGCAATCAGATAATAATAGCATAACAGTAATAAGAAAAATGCAACTGGATGAGCTTCACTAGAATTGACTTCCAAGAAAATATTGATAATAAATGATTCGATACCGAATCACACCGAATTTGTCTGTTATTGATAATCATTTCAGAGGGTAGATATAATCTGGCAGGTCAGATAATGAAAAGTCAGGCTTGTTAGCAGTAGGTAAACCCTGAACTACCAAAAGATCTCATCAATAGTCATTTATACCTCAGTAGAGGAGAGTTAGAGTTAAAATGTCGATTTCTAACTTACATTTTAAAGCGCAATAATCAGCATACTTATTTCATTTCTTTAATTTTGCAAAATATTCCATTTATCGATTTTACAATGAACGTCCATCTTCAACGTACTAATTTAAGAGTCCAAGCTGCTGAAACTTTACGAAAACCTCTGTATTCTTGTTCTGCATATATTCTCTACGTGTATAAAAAATCGTGCAACTATCATTGAATCATTATTTTTAAATTTGAACCAAATTATTAATTTTACTCCCACGGAAATTTCGAAAAACGTATAATATGATATATGCTCCATTTTGATTTTCCACACTTCTGCAGCATAATATGACGAATAAATTGACACGATGTCAGGGAATAAGTTAACAAATGTCACTTCTAATTTAAGGAGCCTAACAGCAAACGCACTAAACAAAACATATTTTAAAACATAAGAAACGGTAACCGATAATCAGTTACACCAACAACCGGTAACAAAACAGCTTTTTATGTCTGCTAGTATATAGAATTTCAATTTTACTTTGCATCTAAAACTATGGTCTTTGCTTTTAAAATTATAAGACCGATATCTATTTAGCTGGGAACGTGACCTCTAAAAGTGAACCGAGGCTTTTTTGTTAAAAGTGAACCGAGGCTTTACCTCTCGCTTCACAGGGTTTGGCGCGATTGGGGCTGATAATGAAGTAATTATTAACATTAACTTAAATTAATGTACAGCTTTTAACTCGTAGGGTACAATATTGTACGCAGTGATGCTTTGAACTCTGAAAACATTATTTTTATAAGGTAATGAAATAATACATTATAATTTTGACGTTTCAATCCTAAAAATATATCTATTTCCTTGTCCTTTGAATTTATTATATCTATTTAATTTATCTATTATATCTATTTTATTATATCTATTATATCTAAATATATCTATTTCCTTGTCCTTTTAATTGAATTTATATCGAAGTATCGCTAACTATAAACTAATCTCTTTTATAGTTCCTGAACTGATAGATGAATGCCGTTTAGTTTTCTCTTTCCAAGATGAAGCTCAAACAATCCACCCTAAACTAGTGACTCTAATATAGTAAAGGTCAGAAAGTGCATGCAACTTTTTTGAGATCGTGTTCAACGGAGATGCAAATTTGCAGACCTGTTCGGTATCGTTTAAGTGGTTAAATGTGCTCATAAGATAACTTATAGAACCAAATGAATTAGTTTTAAATTTTTGCTGAAAAATTTTTTTTTTACGAAAAAAACGAAAAATTATGTTCACGAAATTTTTCTTGAAGTGTTAATGCAATTTAAGTTATTTATTATTGAAACTATCCAGTTAAAAAATTAATCTAATACCACAATCATATAATACGTATAAAAAATATATATGAATATTATAAATAAACAATTTCTTTTTCATTCTCTAATGATGAACGATGGCTCATCAGCTTCATTTTGTCAAGGGTTAAAAATTTTTTTTACTGCATCAACTGGAATATTCAACACATCATGAGTCATATACTGATTACCTTATTTCCAAAGGCAACTTCCTACATACATGTTTACAGTGAATTTTCCAACTAGGTAGTTTTTTGTATTTCTGCACAAACCTTCTTATGAAACAATTTGGAAACGTCCTTAAACGAAACTTAGGCAAAAAAAGGAAAATGAAGAAAAAATCTCATAATTTGCGTCGAGGTGAAACATTGAAAACGCGTGAAACATGTTTGAGTGTGAATTTATAATGTATATAACTTTAAAAAAATAAAAAGTCAAACATTGAACAACCATAAAAATAGATGAATTGTTCGATTCTACGAGTCATGCGGTAGCCAATCAAACATTTGAATCAACAACTCAGTCTATATATTTCAAATTTTTTAGTTTCATTTTCAGAGAAAAACCAATTTTGGATATTTTACACTGAGTCTAATTATAATGCTTTCAATAGTAATCTACAAAACATTTATTGCCATTTAAAAATCCATCCTCGTAAAAGCGTTTACAGACTTGGGGATTTTTCCAGGAATGACAGGAATTTTGCTCTTGTCCGGACTCATTGACTCTCAAGGCCGCTTTCTGGTATCCGTAAACAATTGTAACGTACATCCGCGTTGGCCATTGACTACACTCAGAAATTATTGCGAGACTTTGTCCAAATTGCGATGCACCTTTCCCTCGTGCGTGTGGGATATCCTGCACAAGCTCTACTCACCAAAAAAATAACTCAGTACTCACTGCAGTGAGTGACAGAGAGCGCATTTTCTCGTCGACGAAAACTTGAGGTCACGGACGGACAGACAGACGGACGGACAGACAGACAGACAGACGGACATGGCGAGCACAATAATGCATTTTTTTCCATAAATGAGAAAATGCGCTAAAAAAAGGCGTATCAGAGCTGCGTGTAGAAAGCGTGTCACAACTTTGAACAATATTACCCAGCCTTGTACCTGAGTGTACGGTTGTATATTGATATGCAGAATGACTGCAAGAAATACATTTAATAATAATGAATGTTGAGCATACCCCTTAGGAATCTTATACAATGGATTAATTCTTTGCACTCCAGTTCATACATTAAAATTTTCCATTTTTTGTCGTTCTATTACCGTTACTCCTAGATTTTCCGTATAATTTTAACGAATTACCAAAAAATTGGAGACAGCTTTATTTATTCATTATTTTACATCATTATTCATTAATATAATTATCGTTTTCTTGAAATACTGTATACCCTTTTTTTGATGCCTGATAATACGAATACTTTCTTTCACGCCCTTTCCTGGTGCAGCCAAACTATCATTTATGAACTGTTGAAATATGTAATAAACTAATAACTAATAAGTGTTTGTTTCTAGCCTAAAATGGCCATGTGAAAATCAGTACACTATTTAATTCTGTTTCCCACTGAAAATTTTCACTAATGAAAAATGTGCGAACAGTTTTCTATGTATATTTTCATGCGGTAACTAAAGTGTCGGGGCGTAGAGCCTTCTCGGGCTTATTTTATAAAACAAAGATTGATGTCTATATACTGTCTCAAATTAGTTAAAATCGGATAAATTCAACGTAAATATGTTTCTCATATCCCCATCATCACCTTATGAAATTTTCTCGTACCCCCATCATCTTGGGAAAAACCAACATCTGGTATTTCAAGTTGCCATCTAGAATTCACGGCTAAATTGTCATTCATATTTTAACCGATTAGTATTACCCTATCTTCTGGTCGGACGGGTAGCTTCTTGCCTCCTTCGAGTGCCAAATTTTCTATAGAAGATTTTATTTAGGTTTCCTAATATAACAATGATTCATAATCTAACTATAAAATGATGTGTCTCCGATTGGCGATTCATTTTGAAGTCAATCTCTAATAATACATCTACATTTTATTATTATATGTTCCTTATTTTGTTATAGAATAGAATTGAATAGAAGTGTCGGCACTGAAGAAATAGGCCCATGGCCTGTTAACGATTCCTGTACTTTAACCTATCCCCGGATCCTGATTCCCCAATGGATCCGGCCTTTGGAACCCGATCTTTCCATAACTGACGATCGATTGAGATAGCTGCTGGACTTTTGCCTGGTCCGTAAGTTGCTAGGCATTTTAAGACTGAACATATGCTCCTGCATAGCTTCGTCTGGTCTGTTCCTGAAGGCGTTCATACTCGGAGCGTCAACGATGTTGACGCTCTGGTTGAGACGAACCTTACTATGCTGGTAATGTATTGAGATTTAATATAAAGAATTCACTTTCAGAGATAAAATGTGTATAATTTCAGAAATAATTTTTTCGAAGTATAACGTTTTTATAACTAATGGACAAAACATTATTAAACAGATCATACTGAAGAAAATTCTCTCTAAAAAAGTCAATTTGTTCCCGATTTTCGATAAATATTAATTTTGGTGCAAACCATTTGTCACGAAATTTTCAATTTTTTATTTTATGATCGAAAATGATAATATTGACAATATTAAAATGTGAATCAAAGCGTTACAGTTTTTAATGGTTTGCTTGAGAAAAAATATTCTGCAAGTTTCGCTTGCAAAATATTTGCAAGTGAAATTGAATGGACTCAAAAAATTGAAAAGTGTCCAGTTTTTTCCATGTTCCGATGACCAGCTGCACTAACACTGACGGCACTTGAGAAAGTTTCTCTTCACTTGAGCGGCCAAGGGAAATGCTGCTCTGATATGCGCCGGTTTTTTTGTGCCTCTCTTTCGCACGAGCAGTGAACGCGTCGGCAAATTCCAATTGAATGCTTGCTCGCCTCAACACTCAGACAAATAAATGGATCATAATATTAAACAATGACACACTTTTTAATATTACACACACACATTTAATATTACACATAATATTAAATAGTGACACATTTTTTAACCACAGCACGAAAAGAGAGCAACGAAACTTTGATACGCTTCCTTCCTTGTCAAACAGAGATACGGTGACCCTCACAAGGGCACAGAGTGCGTCATAATTCGGACAACGTCTCGCTTGTTACTTTGAGTGCAATGAGTAATGTGAATATTATGGGACACTATGAAGGATTCATACTATTTTTAGAAATTAAGGCTAATTACTTTTGTGATATGCAGAATTGGAACTCTACATGCTATTATCTTTAACCCAATGGCTGATGAAAATTGCATGGTTGTTGGCAACACATTTCGACAAAAATTATCATCAATTAGAACAATAAAATGTAGAATTTTAGGGCAATAAAATGTATAATTTTATGAAAATATAATGCAAAGTTTCATAACAATACAATGTATAATTATATAACAATAAAATTAATAATTTTTTGACAATAAAATTCATAATTTTAAAACGACAAAATGCTTAATTTTATTTTCCAGTTTTTAAAGTTGTTCAATTTGTGCAAGACATGCATTTAGCGCAATAGGTGCTCATATAATCAATTTGCTATGAAATAATTTCCTTTCTTGTTAATTCCGGGGTATAACTTTCTTTAGTACGTTTGTGAAAGATTCAGTAATCAGTTAACATATTACAATTAAACGGCTTGAATAAACTTTCACGTATTCTTTGTCAAAAAGAAAACTATTTGAATGCGTTTAACCGAATACAACGAAATTTACAGAAACAATTTCATTGAATTAATTGAGAAGAAATAATTGAAAGCACACGCATATTCCATGTTCGAATAATTATTTTAAATTAATAATAAAAATTTTGAATACCTGCAGGTAATTCTCGTTCATCTCAATAAGTGGTCCATTAAGTAAGAAAATGTGCTTTCATTCTAAATGTTTTTCTGAAATCACGGTAAAACACATGATTAGTGTTTCATGAAACGATTAGGATTGATGCCAAAACGCTAAAATTTCTCTCCATTTATTTTATTAGTTTCAAATCATTAAATCTAACCCTTCATATTTTATCGCTAACAATTCATGGAGAAATAACAGCGAACAAACATTTTCTCTCGTTGCCCAACCTTACGCAACGTGCATTCTCGTTTAATTTAAACTCATTGACTTTTTATTATGCGAACAAAAATATGGAGTAAATGCCCCATCATCGATCCTTGACCCGCCCTTGCTACTTGATAAAAGCGAGTTTTTTTCCGCGCAATGACTTGAATTTCGGAGGTGCTTTTTAGCGCATTTTCTCATTTTTAAAAAAATGCACTATTGTGCTCGCCATATCCGTCCGTCCGTCCGTCCGTCCGTCTGTCCGTCCGTCTGTCTGTCCGTCCGCGACTTCACGTTTTTTCGACGAGAAAATGCGCTCTCTGTCACTCACTGCAGTGAGTACTGAAATATATTTTTTTGCCTCTAAACGCAACCGTGGTATCAAAAATGAAAAAGTTAAAGTTGCGCCTTTCTAGTACTAAGTGTTAAGCTTTATTTCGTATAACAATGAAAATATAATTCATAAAGAAAGTGCTGTCTAAAAATAAAAAATCTGAAAAACTTTGTGTCATAATTTATATTATTTTACTATTTTCGAAAGGATATGCAATTTAAACTGTTTTTATTATACGGTGCCATATACTGTACTTTGCATTATTTTTTGATATTGTGTTCTGCAAAACGTCTCAGGTTGTATTTAAAAGAGATTACAGAGACCCTTATATTATTTATTAGAAGTCTTCTTGTGTATATTATAATATTTTCACACATCCGTCGAGTAAGCTCAATTTTACATATTGAATGCATAAAATGTTCAGTACGAGGCTGTAGGAAATTTTCACACACTCCATTAATTTTAAAAGTTTTCTCAAAATAAATATCCAACAATACAAGAAGTCGTGTTTTATTAAACAAACAATCGTTGTTAAGCCTTGATGTTCATTAAATGTGGCCATATTATTTCCTCATGCTAATTCACTAAGACACATAATAATTAATTATCGGTGCCTGCTTTTTCATGCGGAACCGAACACTATAGCCTACATAGCTTGCTAGGTCACGTCCTATGAACAACCTCTGATCAAGTTTGTTGATTTTTTTAAACTTATTCGTTTCATTTACAGGTTATTCGTTTTATAAATAGATGTTTTGTTTTATTTACAGATTGTACGTTTAATTAATAGCTTTTCAGTTTAATTTACGGGAAATTCGTTTACTTTACAGGTGATTATTCTTACTAGTAGTTTGCGTTTTCTATGCCACACCGAGACGAAAGTAGAGCGCGATTGCATTACAAGTTCCTGATTCATTACTCAATCTAATTTTACATCTGTGCGTAACATGAAACATATTGGATACTGTGACACAATTTTAGTATCCATTAATTAGAGCAGTTTTTTCCTATGATTTCTTCGTTAAAGCTCTTATTATTTCATGATTATTGAGGAAGCCTTTAGTCTACCACCGAGTAGTTGTTTGCTTCACGGTGTAAAGGCTATAGTTTTTAGCGCATTTTCTCATTTATGAAAAAAAGGCGCTATTGTTTTATATTTTTTGATGTGCGCAGAAATTAACTATCATCAATGCCACGTTTCCAATTTCCAATCATGTCTATAATTATTGGTTTGGTAATAAATTTCTTCCATGACAAAAAAAAACTGGCTTTTTGTGGACTAGTCAGATTTTTTGTGGACTTGTCAGGACTAATCAGCCATACGGAATTGTCCGGATAACTGAAACTTGGCTTTCCTTTCCCGGCGGCTTCCCTCCCGTTTTCTTTATTTCGTTAGAAAACGAGACATCGGCAACAGGTCGTGCCCTACAGCCTCGACTTTCACTTCCTTATGCGGAAACATCGAGTTCACTTTCAATTAAGTTACTTCGCAAATGAATTATTCCTGTCATTTTGTGACCCATAAAAATTTGCAACTCCACTCTCCTTATCAAAACAAATCATCATAGAGAAGTGAATGATGAAAATGAAAAATGAGATTAGGCCATTCTCTCCGTTCTCGGCAGCTATCGATACACGAGCTAATTTCTAGAGTTAGTTATCGAGCAACTAATATCCCATTCAGAAAATATCTGACCCTAGTTGGAAAATTTTCTGATCAGCACGTACGCTCTATCTATCAAATTTCCATTGAAACCGTCACTCCAAATGACCCAAATTTTAAATTTCCAATAGCATGAATTCCTCCAGGCTAAAAACACATGACTTTGAACTTGCCCACGCGAAATTTCGCTATCTTCCAACCTTTGAAAACATTGACCCGTGTTTGAAAACCGTGACCTTTCCTCACATACAAGCGCGACCTTTTACTCCACCAGGTAGCCATGATTTTAGGGCGATTTTATACTTTCCCCATTCACAAGCACAGCCTCGTTCTTCCCACTGCAACCACGATCAAACCTAGGCCATGCTTTCCCCATTCGCAAATACAACGTCGCGCTCCCTAATCAACCAATTTATTAAAAATTTTTTGTGTATGAATATAATTTGTACATGAACATAATATAATCAAAATAATTTGAATTTATTTAAGCTCCTATAACAAGCGAAGCCATGATATTTATTAGCCGTATGCGGATCAAGCGTTGGATAAAGTTAGGTTGCAAACTGTTGCTGAATGCTCATAAACGTGCAAGATGATTTATTACAATAAAGTATTCTGCTCTGAATTAATTCATTTGAGATTTAAACTTAGAGTACATTATTTCACGATACTACATTCATTTTCCTATTGTGAACTATTTGAATTGCTACTCAATTACCAGATTTAACTAATTAAATATATTCATCACATAGTAATTCATATGTAATACCCAATGGACTGTAACGTTTAGGAAACGATTTGCTCATTGTATTAAAATTAACAGCTGCCCCCGGGGTCATAAGGTACGTGTCTATATAAAGCGTCCTTGTCTATATAAAGCGTCCTGTATAGTTTTCCTTGAATATTTCAGCATGATATTACACGCTCGAATGGAGAGCGAAGACCACAAGCGATTGAGATTCCGTATTATACTTTCAAGAATTGTAAATCATCATGCATAAATCATCTAAAAATATACTGAAATACTTATATGGATAACTTTAAAGTATTTAAGCATGATGCTATGAGCTCGAGTTGATTGCGAAGTCTTCAAAGGACTGAAATTACACATTAGACAGAGAAAGTGCACTTATTTTCGTAATTATACACGTATGAGTCCTTGTATTGTACAATAAGTATAGAAATTCAGTTCTATGCATTTTATTTGCAAAGAGAAAAAGTCGCTTGAAAATACGACTGACCTGCAAATAACCGCACCGAAAAATTTAATCGTTCATCCTTATGTAAACATTACACGATACGAAAGGCAAATTTCAAAAAAGTCTCCATCGAGTTTTTACCTTTTTTCTTATGTATCTGCGATTTGGTTTTATTTACTAATGAAACAACCGATATTTATTTACAAAGTAATTTCAATGCTGAAAATATTTTCAATATTCATCATTATTGAGGTATTTCGGGCGGGTACGAAATTTTTCGTGTTTTTTAGCGCATTGACACTTTCGTCAAATCAAACTTACTTTCTTAACTTACACACTTTCACACACTTAACTTCGTAACTTACACACTTTCTGTGTGTAAGATTTGATTATCGAACAACTGTAACCCATCCAAGAAAATTTCTAACCTTAGTTGTAAAAATTTCTGATCAGCACGTACGCTCTATATATCAAATTTATCATAACATGCAAGATGATTTACTACAAGCAAGTTTTCTGTTTGAATTAATTCATTCAAAGATTTAATCTTAAACCTATGTTATTTTACGATACCACATTAATTTTTCTATTTTGAACTATTTGTATTGCTACTCAATTACCAAATTTACTTAATTAAATAGATTCATCACAGAATCAAATGTAATATATAATGGACTGTAAAAATTAGGGAACGATTTGCCCAATGAATCAAAATTAACAGCTGCCCCCGGGGTCATAAGGTACGTGTCTATATAGAGCGTCCTTGAACAGCTCTGTACTGTATAGTCTGCTTTAAATATTTCAGTATGATATTACACGCTCGATTGGAGAGCGAAGACTACAAACGATTGAGATTCTGTATTATACTTTCAAGAAATGTATCGTCTATGTAATGTATGTATAAATCGTCTAAAAATAGACCGAAATGCTTATATGGATAAGTTTATTGGTATTCACACATGATGCTAAACGCTCGAGTGGATTGCGAAGTCTTCGAAGCTCTGAAATTACGCATTACATTCGGAAACTACACCTATAAATTAACTTCTATTCATAAGTATACACGTATGAATACTCATATGCATAAGCATAGAACTTCAACTCAATTCATTTTATTTGTAATTAGAAAAATTCTCTTGATGATATGACAGGCGTGCAAATAGCCATAGCGAAAAAGTTGATCGTTCATCCTTTTGTAAGCATTTCAAGAAAACGAAAGCCAAATTTCAAAATAACTTCCAATCAAGTTTTTACAGATTTTTTGTGTATCTGCTATATGGTTTAATTTTTTAAGAAACACCCGATCTTTATTTTGTAAAGTAATTTAAATGCTGGAAATATTTTCAATGTTCATCCTTATTAAGGTACTTCTAGCGGTAACGATATTTGTTCGTATTTTATTAACCATTGCGTTTGGTACGTAATCAGAACATTTCACAAAATGTGTCATTTCAAAGGTCAGTGATGTTTATTAAAAAATTGAAAAAAGTTAATGTTCATCAGAAGCACTGAATTTCAATCTTTTGACATTGAGCCCGGCATGACTTTCTATTATTATAAAATCGACGGCTCACCATGAATTAGCAGTTTCAAATTGTAAGAAAAAATTTAAATTATTAAATTTGATTATTTAATGGGTACGCACAAATGAAATATAAATGAATTTATATCTGTATTTTCATAAGCAATCAAAAAGCTGGTGCCCAAAAAAAATTTTTTTTGGTGATTAAAAAGTATCAATGAAAAAGAAGAATGAAAAAAGCTAAATTCAAATCATTTTCCTATTACTCATGTAGTATTTGGTCAATGATTTAATCACACAATAATTAATCAATGACGACAATTGATCACAAGTCTGATCGTGCTTAGATTAGAGTGAATTTGTTGAGCGATCAATTCAGTCAATCAATTATCCAATTGCTATCACGAGTACATCTATTACATAATGCATCAATCTAGTATAATGCTGAATATAATCGATAAATTAATGGGTCAATCATTCTTCTCCAGTTAATTTATACACTACACAACAAATCTTGTCGAGCGCTGACTATGGCTATTCATTATGTAATAATTCAATTATGTCGAGTCTTGACTAGAGTCACTTTTTTAATACTAATTCAATGTGGTCCAAATTTTTTGCAAAAATTGTATATCGGTTAAAAAAATGTTAATGTATTAACTCATAATGACTGACGTGAATAGTTATTTTGATATTGTTTCAAATTTTTCATTCCAATATATTTGGAACATTTTTCGTTTCCACTTTTCGGTCCCGTTTATCGAACTGCACGTTATATGAGGAGCAACATCGCGTCAAAACTTCGAAAAATGAAATTGTTCAATCATTTATTTATATAAATTTTATTAACATTTACTATAGCATATTATAATCGTTGTAAAGAAGACGAAAAACATGCAATGTGCCGCAGGGTTCAAAAGTGACAAAGGGCGTGGCAGGACGAGTAAGTAAATTGATTTTGTTCGTAATTGTGAGACCTTCAGCAATATAAAATAAAAAATACTGAATACTTTCTTATGCTCAAAATTTGAAAATTAAAGAATTACTACGACGGCCGAGATCAAACACTCCTTTCGACTCCATATAATATCAAAGAGATAATTTATTACGACTTTTTATGTTATACGGATTTAACACTTTAGAATGTTCATTTGCAAGTTCACTCTCCTTAAGTTTTGATTTCTAATTCAACTTTTTCAGTCTAACGGCTACATATATTTAAATATTTATCCTGCCAGCAATCACGAGTATAATCTGTGAAGAAAATTAACAGCCACTGTACTGGAGTCAATCTTGATTTTAAGAAACCAATGTCGCGCGGTTCATTGAATTTTTATTCCAGATTTTGTTAGTTCTTGCTTAGAAATTAAGGAGTAAAATTGCACCGATTCGGCAGTAAAACAAAAAGAAACCAATAATTGCCGGTAAATTCATGCGGATGCAACGATTTTCTTAAATTACATATGGCATGCATAAGTTATATTAGACGGTGCACGACGTAAAGGTTAAGGTCATGACCAAGAAAATTCTCACTGTTGTAAGCAATCAAGATCTTAATTGTAAACAATCAAGATATTCCGAGCATAACACTGCAATTAATTAAAAGAAGTATGTATGCAGCCAACGTTTGTGATTATTTATTCCAATCAAAACACGAAGTTAATTTCCCTTTGTGGGATTTCCTTACTTTCAATGGTGCCGATTTTGGATCCTCTCAACTCCTTTTCAAAATCAAAAAATATTTAACAGTAAAATTGTTAATTTATCAGTGCACAAATGTGCATTTGCGACTTAACTAGGCACCTATTATGATGAACATTTGTGTGAGATATTATTCTGTGCTGCTATAGCTCGCCATTTTTAGCGCATTTTCTCATTTATTGAAAAATGTGCTCGTCATGTCCGTCCGTCTGTCTGTCCGTGACTTCACGGACAGACGAGAAAATGCGCTCTCTGTCACTCACTGCAGTGAATACTGATCTTATTTTTTCTATAAGCAGGTAGTGAACTTTGCAGTTGTCCTGATTCATTATTTTAATGATGATCTGTTCAAATGTTCCCTCATTTGTCTTTTCTTTTTGAGTTTTCAACATCAATTGTGATGTCAAATAACCCGCGATTCTGAGATGTTTTCGTCGTGACGTGAAAACTTTACATTTATTCAATGTATAAATTAATAATCAATCTGGCAACGAAAGATCTTGTGTTTCAATATATTTTATTTACATGACTTAAATTTTACCTTTTGTCATACTCTTGTTTTATTATCGACTACGTTTAAGATTCGAAGCTTCTTCGCTAACAATATCTATTGCGGATTATATCATTTTCCTAATGAGTGAAAATTATTTATTTATGTTCATTTTATCTGCAAGGCCTAGGAAGGTCTATCCTAAGTTTACGTTGGCTGGACGTCTATCACTTCATTGTGCCTGAAATAACCCCCCAAGTGACTCTGACCTCTATAGCATAAGAGTCGGAAGCAATCATTTTTCAATTATATTTTAACTCGTGCAAAACAACGTCTGCGCATTAGCTAGGCACTAATTTAGTAATGAGATATTTTGAATCTATCTCACAACAACACATATCAATTAATGGCTGAGTTTAAGTCAAGGGTTACGGTTAAGTCAAGGGTAAAAGTTTACTCACGCTGAGTATCAGTAAAAGATTCTTTTATGAATTGAATGTTCTAGACGTAAAATGAAATAAGGACTTGCCACGCAGACGCCAGCTATTAC
>NW_025945585.1:0-335 GCF_000764305.2 Hyalella azteca
ACGAGCAGGAATTATGGCAACGAGCAGGAAATTATGTCAACGAGCAAGAAATTATGGCAACGAGCAGGAATTATGGCAACGAGCAGGAAATTATGGCAACGAGCAGAAATTATGGCAACAGACAGGAAATTATGTCAACGGACAGGAAATTATGGCAACAGACAGGAAATTATGTCAACGAGCAGGAAATTATGGCAACAGACAGGAAATTATGGCAACAGACAGGAAATTTTGGCAACGAGCAGGAAATTATGGCGACGAGCAGGAAATTATGGCAACGAGCAGTAATTATGGCAACGAGCAGGAAATTGTGGCAACGAGCAGGAAATTATGGC
>NW_025945586.1:0-571 GCF_000764305.2 Hyalella azteca
ACTCCATGGATATGCCAATACGAGACGATTGTTTGTAACGGTATTTTCCGGAGATACCGCTTGGAGATGCGGTGCCTGATCAGGAAAAGTATTGGGAAAATCGATCCTAGTGTGCGACAACTACATAATTTATTTATTATATACATATATATTTTTGGTCGTTTTTATTCACGCCCTGAATCGTATGTCAATGGTTAGATGACTATTAATTGTACCTGATTTCCAGGTCATGATACTATATATCCCACTGAGAGAAATGGGCGGGTCTGGATGACTCACTTTGATGAGTCAACCGCGTCCGAAAATCGATACACTTTTTTGACTCACTTGCCCCATTTGTGGGTCATACTGACCCATTAAATTCCAGGCATGACTCACTTGAGACGTCAAATCTCTTATGACGCCACCCGTAGCATGGATACGTAGTTAGCATCTGGGCGTCAGAGTGATTTAATGCCCCAAGTGAGTCATGCTTAAAATTTAATGGGTCAGTATGACCCACAAATGGGGCAAGTGAGTCAAAAAAGTGCATCGATTTTCGGACGCGGTTGACTCATCAAAGTGGGTCATC
>NW_025945587.1:0-729 GCF_000764305.2 Hyalella azteca
GCTGTGTGTTGTATTGTCCACACAAGCAGCAGCTGTGTGTTCGTCAAAGGAGCGTATTTGCTAGTCTATGTGCAGAATGTAAGTAATTAATAATTAGTAGTAATTAATTATAGTGTAGTAATTGATTATTAGTAATTATATTAATTAACAGTAATTATTTGGAGGATATGAGCCATTTATTTCTATGAGTGCACTGGCAGGTCAATGGGTCCAAGTCTGGTAGCCTGTATACCTGCCATGAGTCAGACCTTGTCCTAATAATTAATTAATAGCTATTAATAATTAAACTAATAAAATAAATAAATAATAATAATTAAATTATTTAAATCACAAATTAATTAATTAATTGCAGCAGCAATTAATTAATAGCTATTAATAATTAACCAATAGAATAAATAAAGAAGAATAATTAAATTATTTAAATCAGAAATTAATTAATTAATAGCTATTAATAATTTAACACACTATATGCGCCTGTGTGGGTCATCTTGCCACAGTTTTGTCTTGTGGAAGTGTGTATCAGTGATACACGTCCGCTCATGCTGTGGATGAGAAAGTGTGTCAAAATATGTATTCAATAATTAACCCATCTGTTTTATATATAAGTGCAATATTGCGTGTCGGAAAATCTGTATATGTTGATGCTGTTGATTTCTTGATAGTACTTAATTACAAGTTTCATCATCAGCACAAGTTTCATCATCGGTACAAGTTTCATCATCGGTACAA
>NW_025945588.1:0-15112 GCF_000764305.2 Hyalella azteca
CAATGAGTGATAATCAATGCGTGATTAATCAATGAGTGATTTTACGATTTTAATCAATGAGTGATAATCAATGAGTGATTAATCAATGAGTGATTTTACGATTTTAATCAATGAGTGATTAATCAATGAGTGTTTAATCAATGAGTGATTATTCAATGAGTGATTAAACCAATGAGTGACTAATCAATGAGTGACTAATCAATGAGTGACTAATCAATGAGTAATTAATCAACGAATGACTAGTCAATGAGTGAATAATCAATGAGTGATTAATCAATGAGTGATAATCAATGAGTGATTTTACGATTTTAATCAATGAGTGATTAATCAATGAGTGATCAATCAATGAGTGATTTTACGATTTTAATCAATGAGTGATTAATCGATGAGTGATTAATATATGAGTGATTTATCTATGTGTGATTAATCTATGAGTGATAAATCAACGAGTGATTAATCAATGAGTGATTTTACGATTTTGTTCAATAAGTGATTAATCAATGAGTGTTTAATCAATGAGTGATTAATCGATGAGTGAATAATAGATGAGTGATTAATCTATGAGCGATTAATCAATGAGTATATTAACCCAACACTGATCTATTCTGCATCGGTGCGCAATAGTTTTTCTAGCTTTACTACTAGAATATCCATTAATTTGATCTTTTATTTTATTTGGTATATGCTTATCTGTTGTCTGTGAATTAAAATACGATTTTTAAATAAAGTGTGATGGCACGGGATATTTTAAGTAGTTCAATCTATCCAATCTATCCTGTTTGTTCGAGACGTGGAGCGAACAACATCATGAATGTCACGGCATGAAACATCGGTTTTGTCACCTCAGCCGCTGACGGAAGGTAATGCCGGGAAGTGACTGGACTCTTATGCTCTACTCACTGAACACCTACACTCACAAACTTAAAATGTCTGATGTAAAAGAATAACTTTTAAAAGAAACGGTCTTGCCGGGAGAGCGTGTTTATCGAAACCAGAGGTACTACAGGGCGATTCCAGAGGTTTCCCCGTGTTTACACTATGAATTAAATTCTTTACAAAACGACACCGTATCACATGGGTTGCTAGCTGTACGGCTAGAACGATCGATCAGTCAAATTGTTTACTTTTGATCACTAATATTAATTTCCTTCTTACAGCATAACACTTTCCAAGTGAAGAAACCGCTTCTTCCAGTATCAGTCATCCCTTATCAGTCAAAAATTTATTGCTTTGCTGAAAGTATTCTATGGACGGAATGCATTCCGATATTGAATTTAAATCATTTAATGAGGTTTAATTCTATGCTATCTTATATTTATATTTTTGTCAGAATTTGTGGTTTGAATGTTTAGATCCTGGAGCCACGAATGTATATATTGGAGTTGTTCGAGCGATATATTCTTCGCGGGGGAATAGAAAGAAGTTGGAGGAAAGAGATTACTGAATTGGATCAAAATTTAAATTTTATTGTGCAATTGGTATATATAACTTGACATCATAATTTTTTTTCATGCCATGAAACGAAATCTAATGGAATGACAGTACCGATGATTAAGATATTTTTCGATTATCCAGGAAAAAATAATAATAGTATTATAGGTAATTTACATATTATAATTTGCAAATATTATTATATTTAACCTCAAAAATTTCCGAAACTATTAAAATGTAAATATTAACATAACACAAAAAGTTTCAGCAGGTTTGCACACTTCGTGTGATACATTGAATCAAGCTACACACATCAACACCCTTACATCTTATCAGCATTGTTATTCGTTTGAAAAATTGGACCACGTAACTATAGCAACTAAGAAAATTGTTCTGACATCAGTTGAAGTATAGTAGCATCGTCATTTTAAAACTTTATTTTATTGCAATTATATAGCTTAACTATGTGACATTCGAATTGTGCTGTGCCTGTTGCTAAACTGTGACCAGTACAGAGGAACTGTCAGCAACTTACCACACGAAATGACTTTTGCATTTTTCCACTCAAAGTACAGTGCAATTTGATTAGTACGCTACTTATAGCTAAGTACTTTAACAGTGTAGGGCTGGTAATATGTTTTCTGCATGAATAAAAATATGTGCATCAAAATCCTTGGTACGTAGACAATGGTGCAGTTGTAGTAGAAAGTTAATTCGACACGCTGGCTCGAACAATGCTTGAAGGAAACGCCAGTGCAAATTGGTGCACGGAAGCTGTGCGTGTGAAGCAAATTACACTAAAAGTCGACGAAAACCGAGTTTGTCGTGAAGTTCCGCACATGTTGACGTGTTGAACCTCTTTCCTTCTCTAGTATTGGTAGCAAAGAACATGAAGCTCCGTTGTGTGCCGCACATGTTGACCTGTTGAACCTCTTTTACTTCTCTAGTATTGGTAGCAAAGAACATGAAGCTTCGTTTTGTTACACGGATACTCCTGGAGGGTGAGGCCGTTCGTCGGGGTGATGATACTGCAAGTGTCATAGAAGGAGGGTACGAAGAAGCGGCGAAGCACGTGGCGGTCGTCAACGTTCATCCAAGTTCCAGTCCAGGCGTTGGATTTCCACGTATAGTTCCAGCCGAAGAAACTTATGAGAGGGAGGAAGCCTCCGGGGTTTGCCGCAGTAGCTGGGCCTTGATAATAATTGTTGATTGATTGAAAATTAAAATATTATCGTATACGAGATATTAACATTATCAGGATAATTTATCAAATTTTATTTGGATTGCAATCCACTTTCAGAATTAATGTTAAAAGATGGAACTCGCGCCACAAACCTTTTATGACGTTATCTCTGATGTATTCGTAGTCCTGCAGGGTGTGCACCAGCCCGGGCAGCCCTGCGTCCTTACCACACAGAGTCGTGAAGTTGTCGTGGGTCCCGTACCCGGCATCAGAGCTCAAGAAGTATTTTTTCGGCTTCCCTGAAGATCACAGATAATACAAATCATAACCCCTATAGTTAATAGTGATACATGATACATGCCAGTGATACATGATACATAATAACGTAATCTTTTTGGAAATGGACTTACTTTCTTTGAAGTAAGTTTCAGGTCCGTAGCCGGCCCATTGCAGAATGGTGCCGGGCTGTGGGTAGCGCGTGAGGGTGCAGTTGATGAGATTCCCCTTGTCCGAGGGCCACTCCGTCCAGCCCGTGCACTCGGGGTCATCCACACACCTGCGCCGGCACTCACCTTAGCCCAGCGAGAATGCAAACAATTACAGTTAATCGTCTAATACTACACCGTATACATTGCATATTCACCTCATTCTTATTTTGGTAAAAAATGCATTTATTCAACATTTTTTTACGTACAGTTTTGTCCGGAATTCGCTACAAGATGAACACACTGACGAAAGACATTATGGTTATGCGATCGTACGTTTGTTCAAACCTATTTCGTCTATTATCCTAGCACATTATATTATTTTTTATTTGTTGACAAAATATTCTTTTATATATGTAACCGGAAACACCGCCGCGAAGTCGAAATAGTTACAGGTAGCGTGCCGACTTGACGGTGAATTGCGTATCGGTTTTAACACAAGGGCTAAAGAGTCGCTCTTTGGTCCGGCTCTAAATTCCCTTGCGTTGGAGAGAGGAGGAATAAACACGAGGAACTTTTCCTAATATACTGGTGATCTTCGGGCGATACACAATTTCTCTGTACAAGGCACACAATTTATTAGGTCCAAAAGCTCCGGAAACAGGGTCTTAGTCTCAGGGATACAACGTCGTGGAATCCCAACAAACCACCGAGGACCACAAAAGCGGACAGCAAGGATACGGGAATGAGCCGCATCACAAAACTGACGACCTCACAGGAATAGACAACAAGGATACGGGTACGAGCCGCACCACACAACTGACAACCTCACAGGAGCGGACAGCAAGGATATAGGTACGAGCCGCTCCACAAAACTGACAACCTTACAGGAGTGGACAGCAAGGATACGGGTACGAGCCGCACCACAAAACTGACAACCTTACAGTAGTGGACAGCAAGGATACGGGTACGAGCCGCACCACAAGACTGACAACCTTACAAGAGTGGACAGCAAGGATACAGGTACGAGCCGCACCACAAAACTGACGATCTTACAGGAGTGGACAGCAAGGATACGGGTACGAGCCGCACCACAAAACTGACAACCTCNGCAAGAATACGGGTACGAGCCGCACCACACAACTGACGACCTTACAGGAGTGGACAGCAAGGATACGGGTACGAGCCGCACCACAAAACTGACAACCTCTCAGGAACGTACAGCAAGGATACTGGTACGAGCCGCACCACAAACTGACGACCTTACAGGAGTGGACAGCAAGGATACGGGTACGAGCCGCACCACTAAACTGATGACCAACGCAATGGTCAGGGGTTCGAGCCCTAATGCACTGCCAACACAGAAACGGGGTGGCAGTTACGCCTCAAAAGCACGACTATTGAAGGGTACGAGCCCCCAACAAGCCGCTGACAATTTACTCGAGCGCAGAGGTTATTAGCCTCTACGACACGAGGGTGCGAATTGAACGGCTGTTAACCGCCCAACGCAGCCAAAATCTGGAATTATCCAAGAACTCTACCTATGCCGTTATTAGTCTGTTAGAGGAACTCATTAAGAGTTATGCCCAGAACTACGGTGGAGTTTATTCTTGGAAGCCCAAATTTGGCTCTGCCTGTTTCGAGTCGAAACCGTGTTACCCCAACCCAGTAACACTGAGCACACACAACTTCTGAGCACACGCAACAAGGGGGTAACTCAGCCAAAATGAGCCTACCTCAACATCCCGTTTACAATGTACAAAACAGACCGTAAACACTTTCTCAGTGCAAAAAATAGGTAATATAATATAATACAATAAAGTCAACATATTTTTAATCATTTGGCAAACTAATCACCGTTAAAAGTCGAATAATCTTGAACTAATTCCAAAGTGATCAAACTCTCCATCGTTCAAGACTATCTAGCGCGCACCGTCGCCAGATCAGGAGCAGCTCAACCAATCACGTTGGAGCTACACCTTCAGTCTCGTCCCACGACACTAACTTAATCCTACAAACACCAGAGCTAGGCGAGATTCCATATTACAGTCATGAAATAAATATTTGTTTACGCATTGCTTAGTCATAAATAAATTAAACCCTTGAGTTAACAAAATAATATCACAGTTAAAATAGATTCCATATTACAGACATAAAATAAATGTTACCAACCATTGACTAGTCACTAATCTAGCATAGGATTAATAGAACGTATAGTTAAATAAAAAAATATGCCACGAAAAAAGCATCCCGTCATATACAGTATATATATTATAACACTCACTTAAACAGGAAGCGACGAAAGATTCATTTGCGTAATCAAATGGAATTTTGAAGTATGGGTAGAAGATGATGTCATAACGAGCCATGGCCGCCGCTGCGAGAGTCACACCGAACACCGACATCAAGATCGATACCAGAATCTCCATGCTTCACAATCCTTCTAGAAATTTTAATGTAAATGTCAAATTAATTTATCCCACCTGCCGGAATTGAACAATCTGCTCGACTCAGTCGTTTTTCGAGTGACAAAATACCTGAAACTCAAAAAGTTATTTAAGTCAAGAAAATAAACATTATTAATTAACATATAAAGAATAGAAATGGAATGTCAGTAATTTTCAGCTTTTGTGAAGCAATTTTTGTATCCGTTTGCGATATTGATGTACATAGTGAAAAAAATGGTTAGAATGACCTAGCCTCCTGCCTACAGCTACAGCGCTGAACTACGAATAGTTCTGATGGTAACCCAAGACTTGAAGCCCCAGGCGATCTATACAACTTTGGCCCAATAAATGCATGCTGCCGCGATGAAAAAGCGCAAATGTATGACCACTTAGCATAGTAAGTTCATTTTTATCGCTGGTGATTGACATTGACCTGCCGTTTTCATGGTGACGTCGAATAACAAACGAACTTGAACTTGTGAGCTCCGACCTCCACGAAAAATAATTTGTTCACATTAAACTGTGTAAGTTCTCATACTAATGACTCAGTTTCTTGGAATGGTTTTCAATTGCCACTATTAACAGAAATTTTCGGAAAAAATAATGAAAATTTTCTGCGACAAGACAAACATTTCAGTGTATGTTATGAATAAAATTAAAAATTACGACAAAAATTCAAATTTTCAAGATAATTTCATGATGCCTGTCAGATAGAATGAGAACTTGTTACATTTCAACGACAGTCATTTCAAAAGTGAAATATTCGGCGTTCAATCGTTAATCTAATATACCTTTTATTGCCAAATCTGCACTTCATTCTAATTCTTTTATTTTCTATTTAATTGAAAACCCATTTTAGAGGATTTGCAACCAACTCGAAATTATTGTTCCCTACGTGACAATTAATTCATAAATCGTTCTTAATTTAATAAATACTATTCTTACATGATTTCTCATAATTTATAGCTTGAATTGAATATATTATTCAATCAATTATTTTCATTTTAAAATTTAAACTCACTTGTTAAATTATTATTTCATTATATTATTATTATATTAGTTACTCCGCATAAAACTGGTTAGAAATTCCTTGTCATGTATTTCTCATCACGTCAGCACAGCGACAAACAAACTATGAACATAATGGTAAAGTTTAAATCATCTGACAGTTTTATAAAAAACCGACTTGAACCAACCAGTATCAGTCCAGAATTAATTTTCAGATGAGAAATCGCGATAGAAAATCAACAATGTGCCAGTTAAACATGACTTATGAGGTCAGTAGTTTTGACGTTTAGCCAGACCCTGCAAAAATATTTAACGAGAACCAGCACCACATATCGTTTTCAAATGACGAGGCTGGAAAATGTTAGCCTCTTTTATTATCTTGAGCGCATATGATTTGGAATGGATTCTTGTACCTTCAAATTACCGGTTCCGACTCTTCTGCAGTGGCTAAAAATTGAGGTTCATTATCTTAAAATGGTGTATGATAGTCGTGGCAATATGATGTTCGATATGAAGCTCTGCAGTTCGGTACTCAACCTTCTGATGAGAAATAATCACCAAATTAGTACTTTCTTGCACAGACTTTGGATATAAATTGAGGTTCTGATTAATCTCTTCAGTAAGCATTAATCATGTCAATCATTTATGCTGCACAGATATTTTGGTAATTTATATTATCGATCTGATTGCATAATAAATTATTTTATTCGCAGCTCGTCCTTTTCTGGGCTTAATTCCTCAGAGAAAGGAAAAAATTATTTATATATTGTATTTCATGATGATGCTATCCTTTAAAACTTTTAAGATTACTTAAAACGTGTGACTTTCTTGAATAAATATATATTAAGGTTAGCCATTCTTCTCTTGAAAAGCCAATCTGGTATTGAGTTCCCTACTAGACGTCGTTGGAATAGAACGTTCGTGTCGCGGCCGGCTCTCAGTGAAGTAAAAGTTGACGATTATTTTCTTTGATTACCAGTTGTTAATTAAGTAGACAGACTGGGCCTGAGAGATGAAATTCAGTATTTCGGCGGATAATATGGGAAGTCAGTAAAGAAGAATAAATTGTTCAGTGTGAAAGTATTCAGAAAATTACATACTTTTTTATATATGAAAAAGACCCGAAAAAAAATAATATTAACAGATCCGTAGAATGAAATTATAGCATTCAATACGTGAAGCAGCAAAGTGTTTACATTAAGTGTCAAGTGTTTTGCATTAAACCACTGAAACAAATAAGCGTGTTGAGTTGTAGTAAGAGAGGGAAGAAGTAAGTGTGCTTGAGGCGAAGGTATTTATTGCTTACTTCCTGCCGAGCCTACAGCGCGGTCTGGGAGCCGAGCGTTACAAGCCCAGGGTTCTTGCGGTCAGAATCATAGCTCGGTGTTCTCTACAGTGAACCGAATCGAACAAATTATTCAGCGTGATATTATCAAATATTCGGTGTGGTATTTTCAAATATTCAGTGTAATATTTTTAAATGTTTAGTATGAATATTTGAAAAATATTCGAATTTGATTTGAATTTGTTGAAATTCTGATTGAATTATTTGATTTTTTTAAATATTCAGTGTAAATACCGGAAAATCTTATGGTCAGTGTCATAGCCCAGTGTTAAAATCCAGTGAACCAAATTGAATAAAATATTCAGCCGATATTTTCAAATATTTAGGGTAGTATTCCAAATATTCATTGTGATATTTTCAATATTCGGCGTAGTTTTCTGCAAGTATTCATTGCAGTGCTTTCAATCATTCAGTGTATTGTTTTCAAATATTCGGTGTTGTATTTTCAAACGTTCAGTGTAAATATTTATTCAAAATATTCAGTGTAATAGCAAAACATAAAAAACTGGTAAGATGGCTAAAGGTCTTGTTATGCAACCAACTATCGGGAGTTTGTGCTCAATTTGCAAGGAGCTCTGTGATGAGACACTTGTACTTCAGTGCAGCAAATGTCAGTCATTCATTCACTTAAAATGTAGTGATTTGCCGGTATATTGTCTCGTTAGGCTCGATCAATCCAGAGTTTCTTATGATTGTAGGAGCTGTGTTATGAGTATTTACAAGAACTTCAAACAAATCGAAAGTAAAATTAATGCAGCCATGAAAGAAAAACCTAAAATGGTGGGTAACGTGCTCGGAGGTGCTGGCCACCACTCCCTTGCAGCTAACTGTACCCTTGCTTCTTCCCCTACGCCCTCCCCACCTCTTCCCTCATTCCTAACCCTACACCTACTTCCAGCTTTACCCTTGCCCTCAGCCCTTCCAGTGCCCCAACTTCTGATCCTACCGACACACCTTCTTCTCAATTAGGCCCAAACACTAGGCCTACATACACTCAGGCTACCGCACAAACCCTGGAGAATGGCGTCTTAGAAGATGGATTGCCATCATCCCTTCTAGCTTTTCAAACCCTTTCAACACTACCACACCTACCAAGCTGTTCTCAGTAATGGTTCGAAGTTGAGTTGCCCAAGGACCAATAACAACGGCACAAAACGGTTTGAATTCTTACTTCCAACTATTACAGCTGAACAGGTATCAGATAATCTCGTAGATTGATGATTTGCAATTAGATGAAAAATAAATCAATGATATGAATCAATGAATTCATTGACCCACAAGCGAAGTTTTCATCTCGATTTTCACTTATAAAAGACTTTTTACCTACAAAATACAGCCTCAAATTGTCGAGGCTGTCGCAATTACAGTGCAATGTATCAAAAGGTAATTTAACAGTTTTCTTAAACATTGTTGCTCAAATGAGATCACATTCTTCGTCGTGACCTGCAATTTCAAACGACATTTTTACTTAAAAATAACAATTCATTTCAGGAGCCGCCGGTTCTACTCAAGGGATTAACGTCATACTCACGATTGAGTTCAACTCCAAAGCTGCTCAGGTCACGATTTGTGAAGGACGAATCTCACGTGAAGCCATCTTCTTCCTGTTCTTATTAAAGAACAATTTGGAAACGTCTTGGTAAATTGGCAACATGTTTAGATAATGTTGCTAGGTTCACCAAGAATTTAATTCTAAACTGTATGGCCTGTTCTCCAATCAGACAATCAGGAAACAAGCCATATTAGGTCCTAATGGCAACTGAAACAAGTAGGGTAACATGGGGCAGCGAGCCCACTGCGGGTCACGGGCCCATAGCGGGTTTCTCGCTAAGTATGGCAGATATTGGTCCGTGTTCTCTACCGCCGGTCGACAGTTTCACTGGGATGAAGTGTACGGATTTACGTTTTGCTAAGTGTTTGCGTTATTAAGATATTTGCGGAGAACTGTTTCAGCCCAGATAAAGTTTTTTTTTGCTGCAAAATAAAACTGTTATCGATTACTGTAGATGAAGCTTTTGAAATTACTGTGAATTATATTTTGAAAGTAATATCTATAGGGATAATTTAGAGATCAAGTTTAGACTATTCGCTTTTAAAATAAAATGTTGACACGATATAAATTGAAAGGATACCTAGTGGGGGCAACGGGCCCACGCGTGTCACGGGGCAAAGCGCCCATGGTGAAGTCTTGTGTTATACATCATTAGATTTGTACCTTTTCGAAACTATGACTAGCTTTTTGAATTACAAATTACACTTCATAGTGCATGATTTTTTTATTTGCCGCCTCAAGGTAGCAGGTTTAGTTTCTAGTTATGCGTATTTATGACCCCCTTATCGAGTTATTGACTCTTGCCTTGCCAAAAATTGATGTCAGTCAACACCAATGAGCCAGAAGTCGATGAGTTTTTATGGTGTTAGCTGAAATCGCGATCAGGTACGAATTATCTGCACATAATATCTGGATTATGGGCAAAACTGGAAGGAAGTTTTATTCTGATCAACTAAATATATTTTTTCTAGTCAAGAATACATTTTTTCATGTCAGGACGAATTTTTATCGCAAGGATATATTTTTCAAGTCAAGGATATATATTTTTATGTCAATGAAATATTTTTCTCCACGTCAGTGATAGATTTTTTTAAGCCAAGGGTATATTTTTTTCATGTTAAGGATATGATATTTTGAATTGTTAGTAAATGAATGAATGTCATATTTTTTAATACATTTTTTCTTATTTTTAACTGTAAAGTGTTGTTTTGTAATTATTAAACGAAAATTATGCAATTGCGGTAAAGGGACCATGGGTGGGCGCCTTGCCCCAAGCCCATGGGCCCATTGCCCCAGGGGTGGGGCAATGGGCCCATTTTGACACTTATTACAAAATAGTGTTTCATTAAAAATTGAATAACTCTATAGGCGCCTAATTCACATCATACATTCCTCATTAGTTGCACCTTTAAACAAAACAAAGAATCACCTCGTATCAAATAAAACTTCATCAAAAATTTAGTTTAAAAAAAGGGGGGGGGGCGCGCTGCCCCATGTTGCCCTATATGTTAATGAAGATGAAGCAATAAATTAATTACTTAATTAAAATATATTGATTACAACTTTTATAGCATATATTTCAGTATTCATTTGTTTGAAAATATATCAATAAGTCATTTCAAAGTAAGAACAAACTGTAATAAAATGATGAAATGACTAAAAAATCTTCTAATCATCAAATCGGTTTGTGTCTTTTTTTAGTTTTCTTATCAAAAATTCAATGGCGAATAATTTTTCGAATGCTTGAACTCAATATTTGAACTAACTAACGTTGAAAACTGAACACCAATTTCTACATTAGTCCATAATTCATTCTATTCTTTGACGTTTTTTGCGGCAACTATTAAAATGCTTTGATTGGCCGATCCTTTTAGAGGGATTCATTTGGCTGTTTTACTGATAAAAGAACCAGACAACTAACTTGAAAAAAATGTTCTCCGAACGACTAAATTAAGCGAGCGTTGCTGCTGTGTGATGCGATAAAATAAATTCGGAAAATAACGAAAATTAATAGCTCAGAATTTTTGAAAAGAGATGTTCATTTTTTGCGACTTGAGTGCATCCTTCGATCTCCTGTACTGTGTGTATTAATATAATTAAAATATTGAAAACAATGGAATATTAAAATGAATAAATTATGTAGGTTTTCTGGTCAAACTCCCGCTGCCAGACATGCTCGAATGCGGTTAATAATAATACTGAGACTGCCGCTGAATAATAAGTCTGGGGCCTGGGGCCATACTTTCAAAACTCGCTAAGTGAACGTAAGTACTTACGCTCTATTTTCTTGTCCATGATTGGTGGATTTTGCTTGAAAGGCCGTCAATGATTGGCTGATGAACTTACGATCTCTTAACTTTTTTAGAAAGTATAGGCCCTGGTTGATAACTCGAGGTTTCGAAAAACAGACGATAAGTCAGATTCTGGGGGTTACTTTATTGTTATTGAACACGTATGCTGGTCTCAACAGCGAAGATCCTTAAACAAAATAGAAAGATAGATCGAAACGAGCTTGATTATTTTAACTCACTAAAGTTTAAACAAAAAAAAAAGGTTTTCATCTTACTGAACGTCCTGTTACTGAAAAAAGTTTAGCTCATTGTTAGTAATGATATTGGAAACGATAGTATGCAGTGGAGCCATCGATAAATAGGAAACCAGTTTACATAATAAATATCATATAGACGATAGTATGCAGTGAGTCATCGATAAATAGGAAACCAGTTTATATAATATATATATTAAAAATACGATAGTATGCAGCGAGCCATCGATAAATAGGATACCAGTTTATATAATATATATATTAAAAATACGATAGTATGCAGTGAGTCATCGATAAATAGGATACCAGTTTATATAATATACATATTAAATAAACGATAGTATGCAGCGAGCCATCGATAAATAGGAAACCAGTTTATATAATATATATATTAAAAATACGATAGTATGCAGCGAGCCATCGATAAATAGGTAATCAGTTCCTCAGCTCATGAATGGTATCATTCCCATTAATCACTTTGCAGAGTTAAAATGAGTTTAAATACAACGAACCACAATAAAGCACACATTGGAAAATTGATCAAGGGAAACTCCATAAAATTAAACTTTTCAACAATCGGCTATCTCTGTGCCTATTGTTAGTTTAACTAATGTCTAATGCATTCCGAAAGATGCTCAAAGCGTTGTAGCGTTGCAACAATCTTGCAATACTTTGTCTACACTTATTACAAAATAAACCTGAACGATAAAGTAGAGATTCTTTTATTGAAATTATATTTTTTCAAATGTTTTATTGTTATTCTATTCTATTTTAAAATTATTCCATTGAATCTACACATATATTCCAAACGTTTCATATATTTTCATATGATGAACAAAATTGATGTCTTGAAACACTCGAGTGAATAACCTTCAGTATTTTTATAATAAGGAATGTGAATAAAAATCGAATTGCCGAACATTCCAGTTCAGAGCGTTTTCAATTTTTTTATAATGGTAAAATTTTTGATGTACCGCTTAGTTCTTGAGATGCTTTCTGTAGAGCAGGATAATGAATGCCATTTCATGCTAAAGGATCTTCACAAATCCAATTAGCTTCCATGCCAAAAGTCATCAAGTTCATGATGTAGAAGTTAGAGGAGAAGAAAAACTATGATAAAAAAATCCATATGATCATAATTAATAAGTATTTCGTTTGATATTGACTAGTATTTACCAGGAAATAATTTAGGATCCGTATGGGAAAGCGGAATTTTTCAATTCGGAGGTTTAAATTTTTATGCCAATAATAAATTTCATTAGCATTTTACGTCACATATCTATTTCAAGGCGTTAAATTTAAAAAAAGTTGGTGTTGACTAAAATATAAACGATTACATGTTGTTTATGGAATAGGATGTAATGCTCGCACTGCTTAACCCTCTACCGCCTGACATGAGTAACCGGAGCAATATTGTCACGCGCCTACTTCCCAAAAAGGATACGTTCTAGTGAACGCAAAATGACTTGCACTGATGGTTGCCGCCACGTACGACAACTTTAAAATGTTCTCTGTTGCATACAAACGTCCTCAGGTCGCTTTACTCAATATTTTGCGTATAATTTAAGTTGAAAGTTATGTTCCGGATAGTGACTTACGGCGGTAGAGGGTTATAAGGTTAAATCTACTTTAAAACAACTCTAAAAACTAATTGGAAATTCGGTGCACGCAACAGCTGAAAGGAAACTTCCTGGTAGCATAAGTTCATCGGCGACTGCGTTTTGATTCGCCGATGATGTTACCGAGGAGTGCTGTGCAGGCAGACAATGCTAGTGCAAGCAGACAATGCTAGTGCAAGCAGACAATGCTAGTGGAAGCAGACAATGCTATATATAGTGCAAGCAGACAATACTAGTGCAAGCAGACAATGCTAGTGGAAGCAGACAATGCTATATATAGTGCAAGCAGACAATACTAGTGCAAGCAGACAATGCTAGTGGAAGCAGACAATGCTATATATAGTGCAAGCAGACAATACTAGTGCAAGCAGACAATGCTAGTGCAGGTAGACAATGATACTTCAATGCTAGTAGCATGTAAGGCACGACACAGATTGAACAGAACTTGTAGCAAATTATCGTACATTCTTAAACGTGTCGATGCAGATGTAACGAAATTCCTTGCAGGTAAGCAATAGCAGAGTTTGTGATAAAATACTGTGAAAACCAAGGTCATAAAGTCTCTTAGTATAGTGCCATGCATATTAACTAGACCAGACCACCTAGCATTGTTTCTTGTTATAGACTATGGCAGAGATCCTAGTTATTGCAATTAAAAGTAGAGCTCGGAGTTGTACGGATGTGAACTTTTATGACCAAGTTGCTTGCTCAACACGTTGACTCCGAAGTGATGCGTATGCGCACCACGAGGTGTATTTCTCCAGGACGTAGGGGTACATAATTCAAATTAGAACAAAAAATATAACTCAGTACTCACTGCAGTGAGTGACAGAGAGCGCATTTTCTCGTCGACGAAAACTTGAGGTCACGGACAGACGGACGGACAGACAGACAGACGGACATGGCGAGCACAATAGTGCATTTTTTCCACAAATGAGCAAATGCGCAAAAAATGAAATAATAGTACAAAATTTAGCAGTTGTAGTCAACGTGTTAATATGCGCAAGAGCATAGATGTTGACTTGCTTAATAATTGTTGCTTGCTTAATAATTGCAGCAGAGAATTTTATTGCTTAATATGTGTAGCAGAGAACGTTTAGTTTCGTTTCAGTACACGGATACTCCTTGAGGGCGAGGCTGTTCGTAGAGGTGATGGTGTTGCAAAAGGCATCGAAAGAGGGATCGTAGTGGCGGTGAAGCTTAATAATTGTTGCTTGCTTAATAATTGTAGAAGAGAAGTTGATTGCTCAATATGTGTAGCAGAGAACTTGAAGTTTCGTTTCAGTACACGAATATTCCTTGAGAGTGAGGCCGTTTGTAGAGGCGATGGTGTTGCACAAGTCATCGAAAGAGGGATCGTAGTGGCGGTGAAGCTTAATAATTGTTGTTTGCTCAATAATTGTGGCTGAGAAGTTGATTGCTTAATATGTGTAACAGAGAACGTTTAGTTTCGTTTCAGTACACGAATATTCCTTGAGGGTGAGGCCGTTCGTAGGGGTGATGGTGTTGCACAAATCATCGAAAGAGGGATCGTAGTGGCGGTGAAGCACATGGTTG
>NW_025945589.1:0-563 GCF_000764305.2 Hyalella azteca
GCAAATCTGAGGTACTATACAATAGAAACAGTTTGTCCACTTTTGATCCTCCTTTTCATTTATAGTCACTCACCTGACAGACTGCAGAGCACTGTGTCTAGGGAAAGCATTCCACCTTGAGTGGAAAGCTTTTTTATAAGTGAACCTCCATTTCTAGAATTCCACCCTGAAACTAGTAGATCTATTGATAGTGTTATCAGCTACTAGACTCCTGCGTTTGGCATTTTGTTTATTCTGAGACGAGACGAGACAACAGGCTCTGTCCCGGTTTGCAATAAAAACCGGGACAATTTTCAGCCCTCCGTAGGAATTCCGGGACGATGACGAGACGAGACATCCCGGTTAAAATAGGCACCTTAAAATTTCCCGGCGGAATTTATAGCCATTTTAACGAGACATAATGAGACGAATCAATTATTGATGTGGTATAAACTTTGGCTTACCATCAGACATTTATACAGAGCTGGGCAGCGCTGTTACAGTGTGTCTCTAGCGGGTGAGACAAACTCGTTGTCTGCTTATGAATTTAGAGGTAACTATCTAAGTGAAAGGATAATGAAACA
>NW_025945590.1:0-2479 GCF_000764305.2 Hyalella azteca
CAGTTACCTAATGACACCATCATAATAAAATCTGGTTGCTACCACTTCACTGCTTCCAGCCGACCAACCAAATAGATTTCATTCACAGTCTAAAATACTTTTCCTGGAAATTCCAAAAAAGGAAATTATTTACTTATTATGCTTAAATACTTATAAGATACATAATGCCGCGTTGGCTATTAATTTTCGTGCATCTTACGCTTATCGATTAACAGAACTCTCTAACAAATACGCACGATTATTTTACTGAATTAAAGTGTAAAATTATAGTACAGGAGATCGCAACATAATTTATTTCAAATTATGATTTTGCTATGGACGGAGAAGTAGTTTGTTCAGCTACAATATTAACCCAGATTAATTTCAATATTGTTTATTTACTTAGATATTTGTATTATTCGAGAGTGAATTTCCTTAGTTTTTTATTTTCAAATTTTTAGTTACTCTGCAATCTGAGGAACTCGTGATACAACTGCCTGGAAACAAGACGCGTTCAATATTATGACTTTTGGAATCTAATTGATCTGTGAATAATGAGGAATGCAGTCGTATTCTACTTTAAATTAGTCATATAACTGCTGAAATCGAAAATTAACAGAAGGAATTTCAAATAAAAATTAACCATCTTGTCATTTCCATGATTTAATTTTTAATTTGAACTTTCAATTCTTGTATAGTGAATGAGGTTATAAAAATTTTTATTTTATTTGTAATTTCATCGTTGATGTGCAGATGGAAGAAGTTGATGGCTTGCTGCTCGCCAGAAGTCGACGTGGAGCTGCTCTTCAGCAGCTGGTTGCAGGATGGAGTGGCGGTCCTGATGTCCAAAGACGATGTGACGGGTGAGATAAAAACTGGGGATGTCCAAAGACGATGTGGCAGGTAATATGAATACTGAATATGTCCAACGATGACGTGACGCATGACCTAGCTACTGGTGATGACCAAAGATGGCGCTAATGGAGTTTCCTCTTCAATATTTTATCCATTTACGTCAGATTTGATATCAAGCCGCGCTGAAGACTTGTTAATATATTAAGTGGTGGTTATGAAAGTTAATCATGCAATCGAGGTGCGTTTCTTTGGCCGCGTTCAATTCAGGTTCAAAATTTTTATATATACTAAGGGGAGAAAGCTGCTCAAACATGTGCGAATTTTTCAGGTACCTAGCTCGATAGCCTTCTATCTGCACCTTCTTAATTATTAACCCTCCTGCTCGTTGTGTGCACCTTCTCATTAACCCTCCTGCTCACTTTGTGCACCCTCTCATTAACCCTCCAGCTCACTGTGTGCACGTTCTCATTAACCCTCTAGCTCACTGTGTGCACCTTCTCATTAACCCTCCAGCTCACTGTGTGCACCCTCTCATTAACCCTCCAGCTCACTGTGTGCACCTTCTCATTAACCCTCCTGCTCACTGTGTGCACCCTATCATTAACCCTCCAGCTCACTGTGTGCACGTTCTCATTAACCCTCCTAACAGGTCCCACCGTGCACCTTCTCATTATCCTTCCTATAACAGGTCCCACAGAGGTGGCCGTGGCACCGCCTTTGGTTCACGAGGCTAAGGAGAAGCTGCAGCAGAACAACTTAAACGTTACGGTCGCAGCCGAGGATGTCGAGCAGTGAGTAAATACATTATTTTGAGACATTCATCGACTTCCATGATATTCACCGAAGACGTATACGTTGTTGCAGTTCTTTAAATAGGTAAATTCTCAATTGTGAGATAAATTTTATTGTTCTCATCGAAGTATCCTGTCTCATTGCCAATATGTCATAAGAACATAGATGCCGAGCATGGAAAGTGTGAAGGATATTTCCATGGTATTTGTGAAGAGTATTAAATGATGGATATTGGTAGTTAATTCATCACTTTGTGACCAAGTGGTTTAAGATGGGCAAAGTTTGAAGAAGTGGGTCACGGGTATGAAACACGATGCAATCTGCGTAAAATTGTGCGATTCTACAGTATAGAATTAGACAAGTTAAATACTAAATTACTCCTGATGGTTAAGCGCGATATTATGGTTTATTAAATATATTGATATTATTATGTATGACAATGCATTGAATGTAATATTCATGCTTGGAATGCATTCATTTAGTAATTTATTGTTTATATTATGTTCTATGTAATAATTAAATTAATTTGTTGTATGTAATGCATTGGATGTAAATAATTTAAAATGTTTTGTCCTAGGATTTTAGATGCAACTCGACTACCAACCATTCGCGACCGGAAGAAGAAAATCACCGAAGACTTCCTAGAGCTGAGTGAAGTGAGTACAGAGCTGAGTGAAGTGAGTACAGAGCTGAGTGAAGTGAGTACAGAGCTGAGTGAGGTGAGTACAGAGCTGAGTGAGGTGAGTACAGAGCTGAGTGAAGTGAGTACAGAGCTGAGTGAAGTGAGTACAGAGCTGAGTGAAGTGAGTACAGAGCTGAGTGAAGTGAGTACAGAGCTGAGTGAAGTGAGTAC
>NW_025945591.1:0-642 GCF_000764305.2 Hyalella azteca
GAAAACACAAAAAAAAAACGGGCTGTAAGACACATCCATTACCCAAGTTCTACTCATAATACTTAATCTGTAGCTCCTCATAATATATGATATTTTGATCTTCACAGTGCCCGCCTCACGTTTTTTGTGTTTTCTCAGCATAATATTTGAAAAAATAAACTTTGGACTTCATTTTAGGTCATGAATAAAATTTAGGACAACTCACTGAAAAATTTAATGTTTCTTTTTTATCCGTTAAGAAAACGTGTTTTTTTAAGTTTTTTGTATTTGTTTTATTAGGGTTTTTAGATTTCCTGTGAAAAAGACTCGGAGATTACAAGACTTGGCGACAGGCCAAATTAGGTCTAATCTTCAAAGCCGACTCTACGAAACTATACTATGTTTACCACGAAACAAATATATTTTTTCGGATGCTTACGACTCGTAATTTTTTTTTATCACCACGGTAGGCCTAGCGACATTGTAATATTTATTTGAAAGAAAATATCAATGTTTTCAGACTGAGATCAAGTAACGCATATTGTCTGACAGAATTGCAACACTTTCGATTGGTCTCTTACTCTACCCTCACTTACATTCTTACTCTACCCTCACCTGCATTCTTACTCTACCCTCACCTACATTCTTACTCTACCCTCACCT
>NW_025945592.1:0-4303 GCF_000764305.2 Hyalella azteca
AAAATTCACATGAACAAAAAAGTCTTAGAATTGCGTTTTACATACGTGTATTAAATTTCGAAGTGATCCGTCCGTAAATAAAAAAGTTTTTTTCGTACCAAGACGCTCCCCTTAACTCTTTGTCGCCAATATTAAGTTGCCTGTTAACGAATTTTACCGTTATTACGTCGTCGATATTAAAATGCCTGTTAACGAAAGTTACCGTTATGACGTCATCAATATTAAAATGCCTGTTAACGAGAGTTACCGTTATTACGTCATCAATATTAAAATGCCTGTTAACGAGAGTTACCGTTATTACGTCGTCGATATTAAAATGCCTGTTAACGAGAGTTACCGTTATTACGTCGTCAATATTAAAATGCCTGTTAACGAGAGTTACCGTTATTACGTCGTCAATATTAAAATGCCTGTTAACGAGAGTTNTTATCAATTAATATTGCGGTACACGCTGGGGTACCCCGTATATATAATATACCAGTACCTGGCTTATCAATTAATATTGCGGTACACGCTGGGGTACCCCGTATATATAATATACCAGTACCTGGCTTATCAATTAATATTGCGGTACACGCTGGGGTACCCCGTATATATAATATACCAGTACCTGGCTTATCAATTAATATTGCGGTACACGCTGGGGTACCCCGTATATATAATCTGTCTCTTATACACATCTAAAGTAATGAATGTAAAAATTTGAAAAAATTCCGTCCACAAATTACTGATATTATCTACTTATATTTCAAATTTGAATAAAATCCGTTCATTATTGACGGATTTATGAGTGCCTGAGTTGAAAATGAAGTTAGGTTTTGAATTCGAGTTCGCAGGCCAGTTCGCACGCGAGTTACAGCTGCCAGCAAATATGTTCTTCTGGCTAACACTACAATGCTCAAAAAGCAATTGAGATTATATAACTATTGGGTTTCTTTGACCAACGATTTTGGGTCATAATATATACAACTACCAAGAATTATCATTGTTGGGCCTGGCAAAATTTTTAATGTAAATTTGTAAATACGGAAGAAATAATAATACGGAAGTTATTTATACGTTTACAATTGTTTTCAAGTCGTCTTTCTCTTAAATTGATTACGGTAAACCGTGGTAAACGGTACGGGCCAAGCTTTCACATATTATTAGGTTTGGGATTAGCTCTCGGAATTCAAACGTTTGCTTCCTTTCCGTGTTTTAGTTTTAGTCAGTTTATCAATTATGTTTTATTAAAATAATAAGAATGGTGATTTGTCTTTGGACCAAGAAATTATTCTTTTGCCCCCATACCAAGACGTTGGTAGTTGGTAGTGGCAGAGTAGATGTAGTAGGGTCCGTGACTCCGTGGTATGCTCTGGTGACTGGGCACGTCTACCTGTTCTGAGAACAAATTTAATGCTCAAATACAGTATTCAAGAGTTCACATTCAAACATCCCATTCCTATGCAGCATTCATAACTCTGTCAGAAAATCATTTGTGGCTTTTCAAGCTAAACCCACCTATATACCACTGTTCTTAATTAACTCCGTCAGCCAATCAATTGTGGCATTTCAAGCCTAACCAACCTATATATCACCATTCATAACTCCGTCAGAAAATCACTAGCTTTTCAAGCTAAACCTACCCATATATCATCGTTATCTATCTACCTGCACTAGAGCGAGTTTCGATGGTACGCACCCGCCTGTTGGGTAGCTCATTTCTGCGCCCTCGACGACAGTGTTTAAGAACATATTACTTAGAAGCCGTTTTTTTAAATGCGGATTTCGTGGAACTTGAAAAGGTTCTTCTCAACGCCTAAGGAGATGCGCTGAAGATAAGATCTGAGTATCGCTCGCGTGTGCCTGAAATTAGATAAGTTGAGTATTTGATTCAATTTATTTGAATTTGATTAGTTTAATTAATTAGCCAAGGTATGATATACGGTCCTATCGATCAACTATCTGAACCGAGATAAACTCGATGCCTGATCAAAATAAACGATGCTACATCGAAGTAAGCGACCTTTGTTCGGCATAAACGATACTAGATAGAATTGCATGATTCTGCATCGAATCGATCTTATGTCGAAATTAATGATGCTGAATCAAATAGGCTCTAGAAATGACATTAGCTGCTATCTTGCAGTAGATCAGGTGCCGTACTATAAATTAAAGCATAATTACGAGTTCGTAACTCAGCGAATCACTGACGGCTTTTCAAGCCGAGCTAACTTATCACAGACGAGAAACAGGCCGCTACGTTTACTATGACGCTATATGTACTTAACTGAGTTTTGATATTTCAGTCGAAGCTAATTTTATAACTTCGCATGTCCTTTTATTCGCATGTGCTAAACAGCCGACGTAGCAACCATGGCAACCATTCTATTGACTTGTAAAATCGAGACTGCTGAGCGTTAAATTTGTCGTCGCTTCATCATAAAATTCTAATTAAAACGATAAGGTGAAAGCGAAATATATATTTCTGTTTTGAAAGTCAATTTGCCAGTACCGGCCGCAATATGTGAAATTCGCGATGCGGAATTGATTGACTAATAGTCGTTATTTTAGTGGTTATATTGTAATTGTTTGGTTATATGTAAGTTTTTACATATTTATGTTTTCATATTATTTTAGATATATTTTAATTTTTTTCTTTTTTCGTATATTTTCAGTTTTATACAATCATTCGTGAATATCCGCGAACGATTTTTATTTCTGATATTTCTCGAAAACCCGCGACGAAGAGAAACCGCGGTATAGGTGAAGCGCAATAAAACTTGGGATTACTGTATCTGTTTTTAAATTTGAATGATTAATTAAAGGATACTATAGACGTGTGCTTCGTCAATAGACAGGAAATACTGTCTTTAAATGACCACAACTTTTTGTGAGAAATTTCTTGAATTATGCGCTTGCAATGTTTGGTTACTCACTCGTAAAAATAGTGATTTTTTTATGAAAGCAGCCTGAGTTCGTAACAGAACCTTCCCTTCTATACTTCTCACGCCAATTTAACTTGGAAAATATGGAATGCAAATTTTTGTGCAATTATTGATTAATTAAGCTTTAATTAAGCTACCTCTGAATTTTGCGTTGACCGGTCGTCCAGGTTTTAGATTCCATCGTTACCGTTACGTCATCAGAGATGTGGATCATTTGGCTATACCCACGAAGCCTATGGATGAAGCGTGAAGAATCGGCCAATTTTGGCAGAGAAGTTAGATTGTGGTAGTTACGTGCGACAAATTTTGAGTTGTCTGAAGTGGCATATTTTTTGGTATTGCCTTAGTTGAAAAATGAATTTACATTTTCTATTGTTTGTTGGTGTAACGCCATGCATGTCTTTCCTCTTCATCTCGTTCTGTTTCTCTTGACACTTCGTATGTAATTTGTCGGAAATTTTGTGACGGACTTTAATTCACCCTTAGCATTATTCATCTCCGGTAATTCAGTGTCTTCATTTACTGAGGCTTTTTCCACACCGCGTTTATTAGATAATCATATTAGTTTGATAATTTGCAACGTGTTGCTGATTAATTTCATTAATTCAACCCTCTGTCTACGTATATGCATCATTCGTGCTCAATGCTATTTACTTCTTGGTGCCTGGTAACAGGAACTACGTCTGAACACAACTGTTATTTGCCACTGACAACTATAACTATTAAACTGAGTCCAGAGAAAACTGTTAATTGCCATTGACATGTAACAATTACTTCTATTTTCGATGGGCTGAGAAGTGGCATGAGTTAATGTACGACATTGTCGGGTCTTTTTGGGACCACAATTTTTGAATTCTACGTAGCGCTTGTCCTCTGATACTTTTGTACGTATCTATTTTCACGGCACAAAAAGCTGCTCTAGTCAAAGTTAGGATTTGATGCAGGGGTTGGGATTAGGTCGCTAAATTCTTTTTTGACGGAAAATGTTCCAGCTTAATCGCCTCTGCTAAATTGACCCAGTAGTGCCACAATAGAAGTTCCCAAGTCTCGTCAAACCGAAGTATTGACACTCGAACTTTTACGAATTGACCGTAGTTCGAATACATGACATTAATGATGGTATGTCTTCTGCTGCGTAGAATTAATAACGGTTTTGTCGTCGTCTGCGCAAAATTAATGTTGCTTTTGTTGTCATCTGCGCGGGATTAATATCTAATATTGCCGGCAGATCCTGCACCACTAACTTATTATCTACGTTGAACGATTGGACTCGCCTGCTGGACGAAAGGGAGCCAGTGGATGCATTGTACCTCGATTTTGCCAAAGCATTTGACAGTGTTCCGCATGAGCGGCTGTTGCGTAAAGTGAAGTCCTTG
>NW_025945592.1:4742-50877 GCF_000764305.2 Hyalella azteca
CCCTGCCAACGCTAATAGTCAGTTGGGTGTGTTGGCAACTGCTCCCTGCCAACGCTAGTTGTCAGTTGAGTGTGCTGACAATTGCCCCCTGCCAACGCTAGTTGTCAGTTGAGTGTGCTGACAATTGCCCCCTGCCAACGCTAATAGTCAGTTGGGTGTGTTGGCAACTGCTCCCTGCCAACGCTAGTTGTCAGTTGAGTGTGCTGACAACTGCCCCTGCCAACGCTAATAGTCAGTTGGGTGTGTTGACAACTGCTCCCTGCCAACGCTAATAGTCAGTTGGGTGTGTTGACAACTGCCCCCTGCCAACGCTAGTTGTCAATTTAGTGTTTTTTCAACAGTTATTTCTGGCAAATGCTGCCTGTTAATTTCGAAATTATTCTCTGCAGTTGATAAGTAGCAGTCTAGTGTCAACATAAATCGTCACTAGGGCATGTTGCAACTTCGCAGCTGAATATGTGAACAGCTTCTTTTTTTCAAATTCTGTGTATATATTGTGTGGATCTTTCTACTTATTAGGTGAGAGAGTGAAGTATTGGTAGCATAATAGTTTTTTTTGTTGTGTAACATAAAAATGTGTTTTTTATGTATAAAATTCCCGTATGTTGTTAGTGCTGAATGTAGTGTTGACAACTCGTGTGTTGCAGTTTGAGCGACGATGGAGGTCCACCGCCCCCACAGCTGCACCCACCGCCCCCACAGCTGCACCCACCGCCCCTACAGCTGCACCCACCGCCCCCACAGCATCACCCACCGCCCCCGCAGCAGCAGCGGGTTCCATGTTATTAATTTTCTTGATAATATCTCTCGTATCTTATTTTCAGTTACTTATATTCACTGGTTTGTCACAAGTCGCAGTTTTTATTTTCATGCTCAGAATGTGTTGATGGGGCCATCTATATATATACTGTATATTCATTATATTATATATACATACATTATATGTATATATACTGTACATTCATTTAGTTGTAGCTTAGTAAACTTCTTAACAGTTAGGAGCGTTGCTTAGAGCACCAATGCTGCTGTACATGAGGCTGTACAATGCTATTGTACATTAGCATTGTACAGTACATTACTGCTGTGTACAGTAATGTGCATTACTGCTGTACATGAGGCCGTACAATGTACATAACTGCTGTGCAGACATGTGGCTGTATAACACGTGCAGACATGTTACAACTGTGCAGACATGTGGTATTTTTAACCTGCCGTGCACTAGAATCGTTAGTTTTGAATTAATTCATCAGTTACACTGTTTCCTGGCTTGCCACGATACTCGAAAACACTTCAACTCGAAGGCTTCTTGTAACCCGAATAACTTTTCTCTTTACTACGGAAAACCGCAACTCATATCTTTTATTCTCGTACTTATCCTTAGTCCTCTGATCCATCGAAGCCAATGAAATGTATATCATCTAACTGGTGAATTCTGAAATCAATTTATCCAAAAATTTACCATCTCGCTCATATAAATTGTACACGTGGTTCAGTAGACGCTAATTGCCGGCATGAAAGTTTCACGGTATTTTAAATTGACGAAAAAGAGGAAACTCGGGTTTTGAACAATTAAATTTAAATTTATATTTAATGTAAAATTATTATTTTCATCGAAAATAATGCGACTAGGTGCGATTCGACCGTCCGCTCATTTCCGACTGTCTTAAACTCGTCCTTCATTTTTGTTCTCATCACTGTTGATTAGTATCATATCTTCTCTCTCGATTATCATATATTTTCTGTTGATTATCATATGTTCTCTGTTGATTATCGTTCATTTCACAGTTGATTACACCGACCGCTGCAGTCCTTCCTACCAAGCATCTGACGTTGAATGAAGTGTTGTTTGGTTGAATAAACGTCTATTCAACGTTGTTTCAACGTTCAATAAACGTCTATTGAACGTTGTTTTAACGTTGAACAAACGTCTATTCGACGTTGTTTTAACGTTCAATAAACTTCGATTCAACGTTGTTTCAACGTCGAATATACGCCTATTCAAAGTTGTTTTTACGTAGAACAAACGTCTATTCGACGTTGTTTTAACGTTGAAGAAACGTCTATTCGACGTTGTTTTAACGTCGAATAAACGTATACTCGATGTTATTTTAACGTTGAATAAACGTCTATTCAACTTTTTTTAATGTAATTTAATTGTCGAGTGGGAATCATTCATCATTATTTGACGTGAGCACAGACGGTTTGTAGACGCGCTTAATTAGACAGAAATTGGACCAAGAATTCTTGAGTGTAGATGTGAAAATTGTGTGTACTTATCTCTAAGTAAATGCATCTCATCACCAGTAAATGCCTCTCATCACCAGTAAATGCATCTCATCTCTAGTAAATGCACCTCATCATCGAGTAATTCATTTATCTAACAAGTGTACGAATAATTAAAAAAGCAAAGTTGGTTATCATCAAACAAAGTTAGTTATGGGGCTTTGACTCACTCACATTGTTGGTCCCTACACCCTGTGACGCCAGGTCTATTTTTTTCGTTTTTAAGCTTGTATTGATGGATCGACTCGATGTACAAACCGAGATTACTTCTCATGTTTCTTGCACAGCCAACGGCACATGCGCTCTGGAATAGCATGGAAATTCAATAAACTTTCTACTCGAAGCCAACGCGGGGATTGAATAACCGAGGCCGCCATCGGGATTTAATAATCTGGTGGCCAAAATGGGGATTTAATAACCTCGTGGCTAACTCGGGGATTCAATAACTTTGAGACAGATGTCGGGATTTAATAACCGTCTCAAAGCCAGCGCGTGGATTTAATAACAGTCTTGAGGACAACGCGGAAATTTGATAACTTTCCTGAGGATTCCAACTCGATTTAGTAACGTCGAGGCCACAGCGGCGATTTCATAACCTTGTCATTTGTTGCTGGTGTCTAACGAAGCCTTCGTTGCATGTCTTAAATGTTTGATATATTGTCACAATAATTATCTTAAGTATCTTAAGTAAAAGGGACGGATTATCTTAAGTATTGTTGTGTGTTGGTAGCGGTAGCGCGACGGCAGCTCAGCTCCTGTGATTTTTTTTAACCTTTTAGTGAGCAGATTGAAGTGCGAAAAAATCACGGTTCAAGATTTTTTTTCTGCTAGAAATTTTTCAATTTTAGCGCGGTTTGTACGAATGAACATTGTAGACAATATTTTTTTTAATTGCGGTGCTGATTGCACGGATTAACTCAACACATAGGGTCTCCAATATCAAATTAGTTGATATTATGTACAATTTAATATATAATTATGAAGGGAAAACAACAAGATAACATCAAGTTATTGATATTAATAAATGGGAAATTGCTGCGTTCGTGAATCAAAACAGCGCGGAAATAGCTTAAAATTTGTTGCCTGGGCAATAATTTCTTTTCAAATGCTTTATTTCTTTATAATTATAACGAGGTAGGTTGTGTATAAAACAGTATACAAAGTATTCATGATTGTTACCGTAGGAGGTTAAAAAAAGGTTAAAAAGGTTATGAGTTAAGGGACCTTGCCTGCTGAAGGGATAATGTCTATAAATTGGTTAAGACTTTTTGAAGGTCGCCGTTGGCAGGGAATTCTTTGTCCTCTGAGAATGTTTTAATCAAACAGTTCATTATGTATTAACATATAGCGAAAAGTATTGACGTAAGGATGCATTATTAATGACGAGTTTAAAGGTCATGGCCAAGTGAAACTTTACAAACATTTTGTTTTAGCCTAGAAAAGTTTGAACACATTCAAGATGCGGATGTTTGAACGAGCCAGTAGCTGGCAACCGAAATTCGAATACCTTTATCATAAGTAATAATGACTGAAGATCATATTTGTAATCTAATGTGTACCTGGAAAAATGTGTTCTAAAGAAAAATATATGATTTTCTCTTGGAAGGCCTCTCCAACACAACGCCTTCTTCTTAGACGAAAATTACTTTCGAAACATTCCACCACATGGCAGGTTGGACGGTTGCTTCTCCGACCTGAATTCTGTTCTAGTTTTAATGAAAAAATTGTTAGCAAGTTTAATTAAACCTGTTTTCTTGAACATAAATCTATTTCAAGAACTTTAGTGCAATTTCAAAGCACCATATAATGTGTGATTATCAGTGCGATTTAAAAGATCTATATAAATAATATAATAATAGCGGTTTCAGCGTCTAGTAGGCCGTAGGCCTGTCGCCGATTTTTAACATCGCAGAACATTCACAGCTTGTTGCGGTCTCGAACTCGCAACTCACTGCTACAATTCTGCTGTGCTTAACCGCTCGGCCTCCTCGCCGATTCTGACCAGAAACTGGCGCACAGAGCTGGGATCGAACCCGCACCTCTCTGCTCCAATCTTGGCACTCTGAACCTTAACCACTGGGCCACCCTGCCCAAAAAAATAGGCGAATTATCAACTATACTATTTCTAGCTGAACCCTATAACGTTATAATAAATAAATCAATTTGATCTTGTCGTAGAAAAAGTTGATTTATATCGTCCGGGTCCAATTGTGGTCTAGAGGTGGCGGGCCTGGCAGCGGGCCAAGTTGTGTGCCGTGTGACGGGTCAGATTGGCCCGCTTATACCTTAGTGAGCGATGACATTAGATATGCCTTGTACCTGTACGTAACCAAAAATTAATTTTGAGATCGATTGGTACGTAAATAAATTTGAATTGTATATTATTCAGTGAAACAGAAGATTATGGATTAGGGTTGCTTACCAGACATGGTTTTATTGCCCGATCAATGCCTGGATCTGGTACTAGTTCATCAATAACGGTAATAAAAAACTGTCATTATTAAAACAGCTGCCAGCAAATATGTTCTTCTGGCTAACACTACAATGCTTTAAAAGCAATTGAGATTGAACACTATTTGGTTTCTTTGACTAATAATTTTTGAATTATAAATAATATATAAAACTACAAAGAATTATCATTGTTGGGCCTGGCAAAATTTTTAATGTAAATTTAAAAATACGGAAGAAATAATAATAATACGGAAGTTATCTATACGTTTAAAATTATTTTCATGGCCATCTTTCTCTTAAAGTGATTGCGGTAAACCGTGGTAAACGGTACGGGCCATGGTTGAACTATATATCTACTAGTTCAACCATGGTACAGGCAAGCTTTTACATGGTTTGGGTTTAGCTCTCAGAATTCAAAAGTTTGCTTCCATTCCGTGTTTTAGTTTTAGTCAGTTTATCAATTATGTTTTATTAAAATAATAAGAATGGTGATTTGTCTTTGGAGTGTTTGGACCAAGAAATTGTTCTGTTGCCCCTATTCTATACCAAGACCTTGGTAGTGGCAGAGGGGAGCACTGCCGTAGCCCAAAAATTTGACTCTTAAATCAGCCCAAAAGCCAGTGCCAACCCTCTACATGCAATAGAAATAGTCAGTCTAATACCTATGCAGCTGTTCTTACTTGCCTCATCTCGCCACACCACTTGACACCAGCTTGAAACAAGCAATGCCTCATCCCACAAACTGATACTACAAACGGATTACGCCCAATAGCCTATTCTGAATAGCTCCTACACCAATGATTTAAGCCCATACCATCACTTCTTACAAATGCCGCAAGCCACAGGGTCCGCAGCATAGTGGCAAAGCAGAGTGTTTTTTAGACTCTCCCTCAAGTTCATTTGTGAGTCCTATAAGCAGACCAGTAAAGTATCCTGGATACCAGCATTATCATACTTAAGAAATTGGTTTAAATCTTGAGTTTTGGGAAAATTATCAGAAGTGTGAAAGCTTTTGCCGGTGAAGGTGTGTTATACGATCGGTCCATAAAGAAGTGTTGATCGATTCAAAATGACATAAGAACAGGTTCTTTTGAATAACCTATGGATTGGCACCATGATGACACTCCTGTCACTCCACAGTGCAGTCCACACTTGCACAGTTGCACTGTAATAAGGGTCACACTCATAGTCTAGTCTGGACTCTGGAAAAGTCCTATTTTTGTCTGAAATATCGCGGCTCTAATATCATATAATTTCAGTAGGTATGAAATCTTGCGGCTCAAATGTCATAAATTTTTGTTTGATTAAAAAATCGCGGTTTGCACTTCGCAAACATGTCATTTCATAAAATTTTCAACTTACGCAATCTGCATTGCTTTACCGCTGTCTCTTATACACATCTAGATGTGTATAAGAGACAGGTATAGCAGCAGCCATGCTAGCAAAAAATATACCCTAGAAATAATGTCGACTGCACNCTATACTCAGTCACTGGTCACACTTAATTTTTGACTTGAAAGCTAAAGACGCTGAACTGAACTTACAGTTACTGAAGTGTGAAGTGCGGAACATGTGGCGAATAATGGATCAATTGAATGCGGCGGAGAATCATTATCAGGCGATTCCGTAATTTTAGAAGCAGACACGACTAGCATACGCCCTACATTAGCATATCACCAATAATATATAACACTAGTACACTACACTGGTGTGGTGTCAAAAGAAATGGAAATCTTGAACCATAGCATTTGAGCATTTTGAGGCAGATATACCTGTTCTCTGTTTAAACATGTTAGCCTAAATGATTAATCACCTTAACACCTTTCATTTATCCTTAACACCTTTACTTTCAAGTGAAACCTGACGATCACTTCAGGTTTCACAGCCCACAGGTTCAAATTTCAACGCTGATATCTCAGAGATTTTTCAACCTAAAGAGTTTGGAGCGATGAAATAAGGTGAATCAATCACTTATAACTTATGCAATATAAATCATCACTCAATATAAATTATTGATCATAACAGCATTTAGCACTTGCCAATAGTGCTTAGCGCTAAACGACCTCTTATGGTTTAAGTTTTAACTTACTTCAATGCTCTTATCTCAGAAAATATTCCAACCCAGAAAGTGCAGAGTGATGAGATAAGGTGAATCAATCATTTATTCAATGTACATAATCACTCTGCACTCTCTGAGTCTCTGGCACTCTGAATTGAACATTTTCTGAGATATAAGCATTGAAGTAGTTGACCCGTAAGAGGTCATTTTACGCTAAGCACTATTGGGCTGAGTATTGGCGAGTGCTAAATGTTGTGGTCAAGTGCAGAGTGATTATTTACAGTGAATAAGTAATTGATTCACTTTATTTCATCAGTCCTCACTCCTCACTCTCTGGGTTGAATATTTTCTGAGATGTAAGTGTTGAAGTAGTTAAACCGTAAGAGGTTGTTTTGCGCTAAGCACTATTGGCAAGTGCTAAATGTTGTGGTCGAGTGAAGAGTGATTATTTACATTGAATAAATGATTGATTCACCTTATCTCATCACTTCGCACTTTCTGGGTTGAATATTTTCTGAGATATAAGCGTTGAAGTAGTTGAACTGTAATAGGTCGTTTTGTGCTAAGCACTATTGGCGAGTGCTAAATGTTGTGGTTGAGACTTGAGTGAGGAGTTTTACTGATAGTGCTGTGTGGTGGTTTAAATTAAAATATGATTGATTAATTTCCACTGTGTTTATATAAGATGCTTTTATAGTCGTAAGATTCGACTGTTCAATGACTGATAAGGCAATAAGTTTAATTCGACTGATAAGGCAATAAGTTTAATTGTATGAACATGAGTATAGTGCCATTTTAAGCATATGTTATTTGTCAGATTTTAAATTTTTTTTTTGATTTGTAGAACACAAAAAGGAGATATATATGCGTAGTTTGAGTGCTTAATTTTTCAACATATAATAATGAAAAATGTTACTTTACTTCTTGGCAAATTCACGGAATTTGTTCAGCCGTGGCGTTCCATCGATCAATTGTTTGCCACTTCAGTGACTTCAGCGTCTTTGTCATCTTCAGCTTTTAAGTGTTAAGTCATATCTCCCCTGTATGGGGGGGGATGACTCTGTCTCTGCTTCCTCAAGAACAAGAAGCAGACAAAACAACAACAGAATGGTGATTTGAGGCTTTTGAGCATTGATTTGGCTGCATTTTAGCATTTGGTGATTTAGGCCTATTGTTTATTCTGAACAATTACCTAACATAGCAAAATTTTTACACTTAGTTCAACTGTTCAAGCATGGAAAACTTCTAACCTTAGGAGTTACGGCAATAGTGGCAAAGCAGAGAGTTTTTTTTAATCTTACTCGAGTTCATTTTTGAGTCTTAGTATAAGGTAATAAGTAGGTAGACCAGTAAAGTATCGTGGATACCATCATAGGCTACCAGCATTATCATACATAAATAATTGGTTAAAATCTTGAGTAAATGAAGAAATTAAAAATGAACTGATTCTAAAAAATCCCTGGTTGGTCACTATGCAGTTAGGGCTGCGACTAGAGCTTTCCCGCCATTTCTGCAACTGCAAGATTTCTGCCAGATGAATTACCTCTTATATAATTGTTAACAAAAATGCATGAGCAGGCCGCGAGATTCCAAATGTATCAAAAATTTGTCACATTGAAGCCGTGAGATTTCAGAAACGAGTAGGAAATTTCTAATCCTGATTTGGTTCAATGTTATGACACATTTTTCGATGATCTCACCACGTGGCATGCATTGTCTCTCTTTGGATCTCAATATTTTCCCACTAGATGGCCAAGACCTAGTGTTTTTGCAGTATTTCGACACGCAAATGTATGACGTCACTATTTCAACCATCAATGAACGCATGGAACTAAAACAAAGCTTAATATAAAGGGAAAGCTGGAGAGGTGACGGAATTACCTACGATGTCGGAATATACCGCGTTTACCCTATACCTTAATATTTAGGTAAATAAAATTATTGGCACTGATTTTTTTTATTCATTCGGCCCGCATAAATATTGGAAATATATAATGTGGCCTGCACTGTGAAAAGTTTGGAGACCCCTGCTCTAGACTCTAGAGTCCAGGCTGCACCAGCCGCCAGCACCCATCGGCACAGCAGCCCAGGCTGGAGGCTGGCCTGGCTGGATTATTTGGCTATATGAATCCTTGTGTGAAGACAAGCTAAGTGCTAGGCAAGGGTAACTCACTGGTTGACTAATCAGGTACCCAATTAAACTCTCATAAGAGTGATAAGACACAGATATGTTGCCTAGCTAATGGCTTTCATTCTTACAGATGAGATTGGCTTGCCAGTTGAGGGAGCTATTTTGGGCTATGTGGTCGTGGTGTATGAAAGTATGACACTCCACACTCACACAGTCACACTGTAATAATGACAGTATGAGGTGGGAAGACTCTGACTCTACTTCCTCAAGAACAAGAAGCAGACAAACAACAACAGAATGGTGATTTAAGGCTTTTGAGCATTGATTTGGCATTTGGCGATTCAGGCCTATTGTTTATTCTGGACAATTACCTAACATTGCTAACAATGAATAACATAGCAAAATTTTCACACTTAGTTCAAGCATGGAAAACTTCTAACCTTAAGTGAGTTAGGGGTCACAGCGGCCACAGCCGGTCACTTAGGGCTGCGACTCCTAGAGCTTTCCCAACATTTCCATTTTCCAGAACTGCAAGATTTTTGCCAGATGAATTACCTATTCTATAATAATAATTGTTAACAAAAATGCATGAGCGGGCCACAACTCACAAGATTCAAATGTATGAAAAATTTGTCATGTTGAAGCCGCAAGATTTCAGAAACAAGTAGGAAAATTCTAATCCTAATTTGGTTCAAAGTTCAAGTTAGTTGCAACTTGCAAGTCTCAAACCTGCCACTTGATGCTTGCTGTGCTGGACTGTCCAGCCTGCCACCTTGCCTTTCAGTTTAACCATAACTGTCAGATTGCTGGGAATCCCAGCAATCTGACAGTTATGGACTTATGGTCAAACTGAAAGGCATGAATTGAAAAAAAAAACTGGGATTGAACCAGATATTGGGCCAGATTGCTGCCCGCTAGGAATACCTAGGATTGAACAGGAACCCAATACTCACTGCCTGAATTTTGCAATTTCGGTGCACTTGAACTGACATCACTGTGCCACCCTGCATCAATTAGCATTAAAATGACCTGATCCTAATGTGCACTTGCCCCATCTTCATGGGGTTAAGCTGCATGTTCTCAATACGGCATGGGGCATTCCATCATTTCAGCGTCATTGTTAAATTTATTTTGGTCATTTAAGAGTTGAGACAGTTGTCTCATTTGTCTGTGCCACAACTTGGTGAGTTGGTGGGAAATGCCACTGGGAAGTGACAACTTGGCAACAAGTTAGAATGAACTTGGTATGCATGTTGAAATGTACCAAACTAGAAACCTAATCAGAGTTATCTCTCACTAAATTTTGAAAATAATGTAGACTGTGCTGTGGTATTGGTGATGCAATGGCAAGTGGCACTGGCATGTTGACACTTGACAAAAATTTGAAAGAGTGAAAGCAGTAAGTTATGGAACAAAATAGTTTTATACTGATAACTGGCTACTGAGTACTGGCTACTGCTGATGCTGAGTGCTTCCTGACTTAGAATTTTCATACGTATAAATGAAATATTGCAGTTCAGAGGTAAATTTGCAGCTCCAAAATAAATTTGGAATCTAGCAACCTAATTGCACTTCTGGCTTAGAACTGTTAAAAAGTAATTTGGAGGTAATTGATCTGGTGGGGAAAAAATAAACTTAAAATAACAGGAAAGCTCTAGCCAGTTGCCCTGCTCCTTTAACCTGCTGTAGACAACTGCTGACCTTGCTGACAATACCCATTACCCCATGTTTATATGCTTAACATGAAAACATGTTTAACATGCTTAAAAACATGTTTATATGCTTAAGAAGTTGGAAGCTAAATGTTTATGCTTCACTCTTCAATTGAAGACAGACAGATGGAATAATTGCTGAAAATGTATTTTTGTAATAATACAATATATTATTATAGGTCCATTATTAAAAACTCTATTATTCTTCATTCAAATTTCAAATTGTCCATTCAAACTCTATTGTTAGTAGTTGCAAGCTGATATGTTTTTTTTTAATTATCATTATCTTATTGATTAGTAGTAGGGTGCAAATTTTAACTTGGAAAGTATCTAAAAATTAGGAACCTGAGTTTTGTCTGGTGAGTGATGATTGAGGATGTATATACCTCAGGTGACAGGCTCAAAGCTTTATAGCATCCACATGTTGGTATTTATTGCCAAAGTTCACTGCATTTTATAATTTCTCCATTTCTTCATTACAGGTTTGATTAGAAGTTTTAAATCCCATATCTTAATTAGAAATCAGGAAATGATTTAATTCAGTGTCAGGGACTCACGGTGTCACTTTACTGAGAAAACAACAAATATTTTATCTACAAGATGTCAGTTGTAGTGGAGACCACCATTGGAGACTTCACAGTTGACCTCTATACTGAGGAACGCCCTAGAAGTAAGTATGGGTTTCAAAGTATTGATGAATTTCTTATACCATTGAGTTATATAATAACTTATGTGTCAGAGGCACTGGCAAGCTCTATTGCTCATAATTTTACTTAAAAGTTTGAAGGTTGACTTCCTTTTTTATTTGAAAAAAATAACACTTGCAATAAACCTGCTCCAATGAGCATTTAGTCCTGTAGTTCAGAAGCTACTAATACAGTGAATGTATTCCTATGTGTACATTGTGAAACATGTTTTTTAATCTAATCACTTAATTACAGGTATGAAAGGTTGTATTTATGGATTAAGATTTTATGGTAATTTTCATGTTAATATTTGACTCGCCCTTGCAGCTTGCCTGAACTTCCTGAAGCTGTGCAAGCAGAAGTACTACAACCTGAACCTGCTGTACAGCGTTGAGAGGAACTTTGTGGCTCAGACTGGCGACCCCAGCGGCACTGGCCGTGGAGGTTTGTTCCAAAGCCCACAAGCTGGAATTTGTGTTGTACTTGCTTTTTAGTGTATTTTCTATGATAGAGAGTGGAAATAATTTTAAGAAAGTGCATTCCATATCACAACAGTAAAAATATTTCATTCATGACTAATGTGTTATTTTCTTGAAATTTATAATCTATCATATCATTCAAGTGCTTCTTGGAATAATGAAATATGGAAGCTCTGGAAAAAATTTATTGCCTGTGATAAACATGGACTGATGGAAAAGAAGTTTTTTTTTTATAAAAGCACTAAACTAAAAAAGAAATAAAACTTAGTTTTTCAAACTTGTTTTAGGGCTTGTCATAATTGATAGGTTTCTTTAGCATCTTGGAGAACAATGTAGGTAGATATCAATCTTATATCAATATCAATCCATACAAAAAACGATTATCACAATGTCAAGAGTTGAGCTCTTTAAGAATGTAAGATGCTCTGCCTGAACATCAGTTGATATTACCTATAAATGGCTGGCATTATTGGATTTCAGCATTTAATGTACTACACTCGTTTGATTTTATTATCATTGCCCTTAATTTTATTTTTTCATTTTAATTTGATGCTGCTCATTATATAAGATGTTTTTGTGTTTCAAACCTTGTGATCTGATATCCATCTGCCAAGCTCTTTATTTTGAGTGCTTCTGTATCAATTGTACCCAATTTAGCTGCTGCTTTTCTTTGCAATGTTGTGTCCTTGAGTCATTTTATTTGCTAATGACACACTTTTTAATACTTTGAACTTTTTTGCCAACTTTAGATTCAATTTACATGTTGCTTCCATGTCCAGCTTTGATTGGTATTTTTTAAAGAATTTAATTTTTTTTTAATTCAGAGGTGCTTCCATGTCCAGCTTTGATTGGTATTTTTTAAAGAATTTAAATTTTTTTTAATTCAGAGGTCTAAACATTTCTGATCCAAGTTACTATTTGTATATGAAGCCCTGATGATGAGTGTTGCGATTTGTAGCCACATGTGCTGAAAACAAAGTCACAGTGGACTTTTTAAAGTCCATGTTGCCATGCACACTCACAGTGACAAAGTAAGCAATGCTACTCCCTCCCTTATTGAGGTATTACAGCACCTGTTTTTTGTACAGGCTCATCAATCTTCAGCAAGATGTTCGGGGAATATAAATAAACCTTAGATTTAATACGGAATAGGAATGCCTTATTATTATTATTATTACCACGTTTTTCTTAGCTTCGTTTTGTGTGTCTGTCATCAAAAATTCAGACCTTAATTTAAAGCTCTTCTGAACATCCTAGAAACTTTAAATTTGGCTTGCATGCTAATGCTGTCTAACAATTCAAGATTTGATCATCAGAAATGATAATTTAAATTTTTTTAAGAAAAAAAAAATAAAAATTCACGGTTTGGAATTGAGTTTTGTCTCGAACATCCACACTTGCTAACCATGGAAAGTTATTTGAATTGCTAAAATTGCTGACTAAAAAGTAGAAAATGAATAAATATGAAAAATATTTTTAAAAACCACGTTTTTCTGGTTTTTACAAAACTAAAAATAGTGAAATAAAACTAATAAAAAAAAACTTTGAAACCACCTTTTCTTAACGGACAAAAAAGAAAAACATTTAGGTAGGTACTCCTACATAACATTACATGACATTTTACATAACTTAAATGTTATGTAAAAGTACCTAAATGTTTTTCTTTTTTGTCCGTTAAGAAAACGTATTTTTTTAAAGTTTTTTTATTTGTTTTATTTTACAATGAATCTGCCACTGACCCTAATGGAATGTCTGGTTCACAAAAAAAAATTAATACTTTTTAGTTATGGGTCCATAAAATTACCATGCTCCTAATATAAAATAATTCATGCAGCTATATAAATCACTGAGTGCTTGTAATCAAGCGAATGATCTTAAAGTATAGTAGTGCTGAAACTTGAAGTTCAGATTTCATACACATGAACAATAAAACGCATGTGCTATTCACTGAAGTTATCTTTCTGATGCATAACTTGTGAATTTGTCTTCTACTTCTCGTAATTTGTTGACGCAGCTGATTTGTAATAGCAAAAAAATGTGTTAGTTCAGCCAACTGGTAGAACTGTTTTGAAATAAATTCACTTCCAAAATTGAAGAGTAGCTGAAATTGATGAGTATCTCAATTGTAGGTGGTATGTTTTATACCTAAATTGTTGATACCATTATTTTGATGACGTAACGACTACATGCTACTTGCCAGACTCAGTTTAATTTCCAGAAGATACCAATTTGCCAGTCTTGTGTAATGTTACTGCTACAAAGCTTTAGTGTTCAGTGTTGTGCCAATATCATGATCACATTGCGACTGACCTCCACTCAACAGAAATATGAAACGTAATTATACCCACACCACTTTCCTGCTCCATTTAAATGTCATGGTTTAACACCAGAAAAGACTAGACTAGAGATTACAATTATTTTTCTATCATCTACTTTAGCTTTAAATTTTGATGTTATTTTTTTCCAATGACACTGGCATGCTGGAGAGTAAATGGGTTTCCAGCTTCCATTTTACATCAACGTCTCTTCATCTGCCCTCATTGAGCAGGTACGGGTCACAGTTTTTCGTGACGCTGGGAGAGCAGCTCGAGGCTTTGGATGAAGAACATCTCGTGTTTGGGCGGGTCACTGAGGGTTTGGACGTCATCGCTAAGCTCAATGATGTGTTAACGGACGAGAAGAACCGCCCTTACCAAGACATTCGCATCACACACACCGTGATTCTGGACGATCCATTCCCTGACCCTGATGATCTTGAGTTCCCTGATTCCTCGCCACCACCTACAGCAGAGATGTTGGCGTCTGATTACATCGGCGCAGATGAGGACATTGAAGCCTCAAAGGATAAGGATATCAAGGAAATTGAGGAGGAAATAGCCGAAAAGGAAGCCAAAGCCCGAGCTACCATCCTTGAAATGGTAGGAGATTTGCCAGATGCCGACATGGCTCCTCCAGAGAATGTCTTGTTTGTGTGTAAACTGAACCCCGTCACCACTTCTGAAGATCTTGAGATCATCTTCAGTAGGTTCGGAAAAATTAACTGCACGGAAGTTATCAGAGACAGAATAACTGGCAAGTCTCTTCAATACGCATTCATTGAGTTTGACAACAAGAAATCCTGTGAAGACGCCTATTTTAAGATGGACAATGTCGTCATTGACGATCGGAGGATACATGTTGACTTCAGTCAGTCCGTGTCTAAGGTCAAGTGGCAAGGCAAAGGCCGCAACGTTCTGCATTTTGATGATAAAGGCAGACGTTTGCCCGACCAACATGGAGCGTTTTCTCACAAACCTAAACCCAAAAAGGAGAAACCGTCCAGTCGTTTTATCGACACGGCGGCTTACGCCCAGAAATACAAAGAAGAGCACAACCATCAGCGATTGAGCAACGGTGACTCGATGCGAAGACCTCACTCGGGCGGTAACGCGTCTCCTGGGCGGAGGCCTGTTGATGATCGCATCAGTGACCACAGCCGTCGTGAACATCGCGATATGGACAGCAGCAGAAACAATATGGACAGTTATAGACACGAGACAAACCACGGCAGAGACAGAAGCAGAAATGAGAAGCACAGAGACGAGTATGAGGCGAGAGGAGGTTCGAACTATCATGAGATGAACCGTGACAGGAATGTGCGGGATAGAGGCAGGCACGAATTGGACAGAGGCAGGCACGAATTGGACAGAGGCCGGCACGAATTGGACAGAGGCAGGCACGAATTGGACAGAGGCAGGCACGAATTGGACAGAGGCAGGAACGAGTTGGACAGAGGCGGGGTGCGTGAGGGAGACAAATGCAGGACGCATGAGGGAGACAGAGATAGGTATGATCCTGACAAAAATAAGTATCATAGGCACAGAGGAAGAGACTCTGATGAGATCGACAATGGCATCGACCGGCACAAGTCGGACGCAATCCGAGAAGATACGAATACAGACAGAACAGAAACGGATAGAATCAGACGTCACACGAACAATAAAAGACACGAGCTTAACACAGGAATAAGTCGGGATTTTGAGCTTGAATCTTTTCGTCGCGGCCCACGAGATTCGCCCTCGTCAGATCGCGACGACCAGACGACCGAGCGTCGCGAGCTCATGCAGCGGCTGCGCGCTGACCTCGGCAGCGGCGCACGCATCAAGAACAAAACCAAGCACCGCGACGACAGCGAGGCAGCACAGGAAAACAAATCCAAGAAGATTAAGAAGAAAAGGAAACTGAGTAGTTCTTCATCCTCTTCAGATGAAAAGGAATCTTCCCATAAGAAAAATAAGCGACGTAAAGAAAAATCTAAAAAGAAAACAAAGAAAAGAAATAGAAAAGTATCGTCATCAAGTGCATCTTCTTCTAGTGAGTCGTCTTCAGATTCTTCCTCGGATTCAGAAGAAGTAAAAAGACGGAAGAAAAAGAAATCAAAGAAAGTCAAACATTCATGATTTTATATTTATTAGCGCACGTCTTAGAATTATCTAATGAGGTAAATATTTGATTTTGAATTCCAATGCTTGTGCGCATTCATCAACGTGGATCACACCCGCAAACAAACGTGTAATTTAAATTTTCAATGAACAATTATTCTTGCTGGCTCTGAGTCAACATATCGCTGATATGCATATTTAGTTGCATCAAATGGTCTTGCCTGATCAAATAATCACAAAGCCCTTGCAATCCCAACTTTTTACCGGCGGTTGAATTATTCATATATGGTCCACTTCCGTATTGCAGTCGATGCTTGCGAGTGATGCAGCTTAGCTCAGTCCGGAAATTGTGCGCTCGTCCCGAGTGAGGATACCATAAAAAAATGACAGTACTGTGGTTTTTCACACATAATTTGCTATTTAAATATAGGATTAAAACCACCAAATCAAATTTCTTCCGACGTTTACTTATTCCTCGTACAAAGTACAAAGTTATATGCAGATTTAATACAATTATGTTACTTAACATAACTAAATATCCATTTTTCAGACGTTTCTGCTGATTTCTGGTTTAAACACTTGACATCAGTTCAATCGAGTACGGTACCTTGTCTGAATAACTCTTTTGTGACTCAAGGCAAATAACATTCAAGTGGGTAGGACAGCTTGAGAATGGGACTTTTTTATCCCTAGAGGAGTACTTTGCCTTCTGCAAGTAGATATTAAGCTTCGATTTTCAGCATGCAATTACTTTTCGTTTATAATGGCTCCATCATCATTCTGAGAGATTTTGAACGATGATGTGCATGCGGCAGATATATTTAACGAAGTGACCTGCCACGCAATGATGTATGTGTTTCTAACGAATCCATTACCTGCCCATTATCTTATTTGCAATATGACAAGTTCCTTGATGACAGGGTAAGTAGCCTTGAGAGTCGTTCAAAAGAATTACATTAAAAAGATGATCATCCTGAGAGTTATGATAAAGCATGTGCATGGATTATGCGTTCATTTTTAACATAAATTCAAGTTTATGTACATATTGGTATAATTCAGCAAAGCCATTCATAAGTAATTACAGATATATTAACTGTTTGATAAATGCCCTTGGATAGCAGCCTCCTACGTGAAGGAGATGCAGCATTGTTGGGAAACTCTTTTGAGGTACAAATTATTTTTCTGGCGACTACAATTGTGATAAGGAACTGGACAAAATCTAACAGCGGAATGAAACGGCTAAAAGCAAATATTACAAATGTAACGTTAGCAAGTATGGACGTTGATGATAGTAAGAACTTAAAATCTAAATTGAAAGATAAATGACGCCTTTTTTCCCAACGGCGTTCTGCATGAGATTTCTCAACCCACGTGCTAATATTGTAATACATTATTGGTGCTCAGCGAGAGTAATTGGCAAATGACAGAAAATTTCTGAATATCAGACAAATTTATCACTTTCAAACAGCCGGGACTTGGCATGAGAGCAACCTATAGTTTACAATTTCCTACTTCATGAATTATGCTCTCATGCAAACGTTCGGAAATTATTTCAAAAATTCGTTAAGTTGAACGCTGTGTTCTCTCCAGTTCTCGGCTTGTTTGAAAATCGACTTGATAGGTCGGGCATATAATATGGATACATGATAATATATATGACTCAAGTACCTATCGAATTCTGAGCTTTGCTTAGACGCGCATGTGTTTGATCACTTATCACTTGGGCCTTTATGGTGTGTGTCAAAGACATCACAGGCTAGGCTTGTTCAGCATCGTAATAATAGTCGTCGTAGTTGAAGTCAGCAATCGGAGCGGGCTGCGTGCTGGTGGTTGTGGTGGTTGATCGGCCTGAAGGAGGTCTTGCAAGACCTCGTCTTCTGCCTCCAAGTCCTGCTAGGATACGACGCACTTCTTCTTCTGGTGTATCCTCCAGCCGACCCACTTGCGTGATCACCACCTGCACCGACAAGGGATGGACAAATTGAAAATTCCGAGCCTGCAGCTACTCCACAGTCACAGCGCATGAAACGAAGGTAGCCTATGTTTCGGGAGGAAAATTATTTTCAGTTGCTATTCTTTCACTATAACACACAAATCCATTAACTTTCACTCAATAATGTTTGTATCTGTCCTGAATTTCCGAAATAATGTAAGCTGAAAAAATACCATGAAAATGTATCGTCTTGTCAGAAAGTCGCTTCACTTTTCCAAAATGAAACATAAATTGGCAATAAACTACATTCTTTTGTCTACTTCCGAAGGTCATCGATTTCAAAAGTTCAGAGGCACCCACTTGCTGGGGGCCGGGGAAGTGGAAGGGGTCGTCGTGGGCACAGTCACGGCTCTGGATGAGAGAACAAATTTGTAAGATATTTCGCACTGAAACACGTAATATTAAAAACGTTATGCATATTTAATCTAAAGCTATAACAATAAAAAAAGTTCAATGTCCGAGTCTTTTTAAAGCTAATATTTTATTTTCGACTGTGGCGTCTGCGACATAATCACACATTTCAAGGTACTATAGTTAACTGACATTAAAATATGAAATTTGAAAATAGTGGTGAATAAAACAGAAAGTCGGAAGAATACTGTACTACAAACAACAACGTCTTACTCGGGAAACATATCTATAATTTTGTTTAAATTAAGCATTTATAAACGGGGTTTAGCGGACAATTCAGGTTTAAAATGGGAGTTAGGTTACAATGGGAGAGTAGTCCCAGTTAATGCGGCTAACTTTAAAAAGAACGGGGAAAAGATTGGTTAGCAGAACAAGCATAGCATAGCATAATTAAACTCTTAAGTTAAACAGGAAGAGTAAGATATGAAAAAATTATCGAAGAAAACTGGACAGATCATAGTATTCAAGATTCGAGCTTAGACATCTTACGGTTCATTAAAATTATTTCATTGGAATTTGTATGAAACTGTTCGATTAGTTTCAGAGGGGCGGAGTCTTATGTTCTCACTTGGTAGTGGGAGCGGCAGGAGAGGCTCTGAAGCGCGTGCGAGGGCCTCTGGCAGGCTGGCGTGATGGGGGCAACTCGGTGTCTACAGATGATGCTTGAGGCGTGTCTCTTTCAGAAGTGTTGGTTGTGGTTGCCTTGGGAGTTGTGGTAGTGGTTGGCTTGGGGGTTGTAGTTGTCTTGGGAGTTGTGGTAGTGGTTGACTTGGGGGTAGTGGTTGTGGTAGGTGCTGGAGTGGTCGTTTCGGCTGTAGTAGGTGCTGGAGTGGTCGGAGTGGCTGTGGTAGGTGTTGGAGTGGTCGGCGTAGCTGTGGTAGGTGATGGAGTAGTNTACTGGAGTGGTCGTAGTAACTGTGGTAGGTGCTGGAGTGGCCGAAGTAGCTGTGGCAGGTGCTGGAGTGGTTTCAATGGCAGTGGTCATTGTAGATGTAGTGGTTGATGCAGATGTGGTGGTTGGTGCCAATGTAGTGGTGAGTGAAGGCGATGTTGTGGTTTTAGTAGGAGAAGATGTTGGGGTCGTTGTGAAAGGTTCAGAGGTTTTTATGGAGGTTGTAGAATGATCAGGAGTTGCACTGGATTCGTTGGTAGTTTCAGTTGATGTGCTGGTCGTTGAGATGATCGTTGTGGTAGAGGTCTTTGGTGGTGTTGAAGTGAGTTCAGATTCGGAGGTAGCAGAACCCTGTATGGGCTGACCAGCCTTGAATATCTTCGTTCTAAATCTTTTTCGAATAGCTGGCCTTTTTATCGTGCGACCTTGAGCTGGAGTTGTCTTAGCATTATTTTGACTCGTCAAAAGTTCAGTATTTACGTTTGTATCAGTATCAGGGGCATCGACTGGCTTTTGAAGAGTCGAATGTTCTTCGACTACTTTCGGAGTAACATTTTCAGTAACTTCCTTTTCAGACTGTACAGCATCCACAGAATCGTGCTTGGAATCACTTTCAGCTACAGCATCTTTACTCGTTTCTTGATTTTGCCGATCTCGCAACCTCTGCACTAATGTCCTAATGTTCTTCTTCCGTGCTATCTTCCTATCTACAGGAATATTATCAGCACGCAACGTGGGAATCCTAGCAGGACTTCGCTCAGGATCTCGAGGAGCGTTATGACGTGCGGAGGTGGCAATGGCTGGCTGAGCTCTTCGAGCCAGTCGTGCTGAGAGAGACGGGAACTGTCTTCTCCGACGGACGAGTGGGGCGCTGTAACAGCGAGTGAGTAAGCTTTCCCAATAATAAAATAGATTCTTATATCCCAGTTCGGGTCCTGCATTACCAGAGACTTATGAAACAACTGAAAATTTGTGTTTCAGATTTGATGGTTTAGAATCCTGATAGAACAAGAAACTTTTTAGCACAATAGATTATTTTGGAAAAATTACTATGAAAATTGTCGTTCGGGAGATTAAGTATGCTCAAATGGATTAAAATTAAAATTCACATTAAAAAATGAAATTTAAGCATAAATAGCACATCAGAAGGAATTATTAACTCAACATCAACGTCATCAGCATTTAAGTTTATCCAAGCTACTATTCAATATTATTAAAGGTCTGTAAATTCATATACGTACGTTCCATATGTTTACATGAAATTGTGTTTGGTGATAGGTTAGTCGATCGCAGGATTTACAAGAAGAAAGTCGCATGCTCAAGGCTGACAGTTACAGAGAAGGGCGGGTCTACGGTAATGAAAGAAGACTATAAGAAGATTATAGAAGAGTATATAAATTAATAAAATTTCCCCTCGCCTTTTGAAGGCAAAATAATAGAAACGTTGCTGGAGGAGCATTATAATTAACAGCAGGTCATTAATGGTCTTCGACAACAGCAAGGAATACTTTGAGTGCGATAAACATTCACAACGCACAACATGATACTATGGCTTCCCAAATTGAAATAAATATTATATAATGAGTCAGGTACACAATTCAGTTAGATTCCAAACAATACTGAATGAGTTCACCTTGTGGGTATTATTAGCAAGATGTAATTCCAATATCACCTCCAGCGACGTGTTGTTGATATTTTGAAAGAAAACTTTATTGTTAAAATATGCTCCAGAGAGGAGCTCCCATAACTTTACAACTAAGGAATGCTCACCCGTGAATGACGAGAAGTAACTAGCATTTGTCACCCAAACGAGTGATCTGTCTGGTGCCACATTCCGTCTCGCTTGATCAATCTTCCATTGCGCAGTAAAAATGTCCCAATTCGATGCTCAAGTGGAAGATTTGAGCTTATTGGGCAATGCTAAGAGTAATTGAGCGAGCGGCATGGAATCAAGGGAAGTCTCGATGTTAGGCTATGTTACAGCCAATTATGCAACTTGTTTGAATAAGAATAAAATAGATAAAAAATATACCGTAGAAAATTCGCACAATCGGATATTTTTATTTTTGTGAATAAGTTGTAATTACTAAAGTAGATTATCCTTGAATGATAATATGTGTTCGTTCAGACCCATTGTTTTCCTTCTGGTAAAGTAATAAATTTCAACTCATTTGAAGTGAAAATTTCGTGTTATTTTGATTGTTTTGTAAGGCAAGACTGAGTGTTAGTAAATTGTAAAAATGTACGAAATGTGGTCCGCTTTCATTTAAATAACCTCATGACATGCAATACAGCAATTTTCCTTTTGGCAAATTTCAGATCACATGCTACTCAACACAGTAAATGTTTCATCAAATTAACTGCAAGAATTCTGTGATGGAAGCTTTTGATTCACGTCATACCACTTCATTGTAATTTGTACCGACTTGCGTTCCGCCGATTGCGTATGAAAATTGATGAATTGAACATCAGTATAGTGTGTATCTCATGTAAATAGATAAATTAATATCATCGCTTCACAAGATAGTTTCACAGGCTTTCATTCTAACTGGAGAGTCGAATGCAATAAATAAAAAAATTTGAAATTTAGTCACACGTCGCCAACACATGTCTCTATTCAAAGGCCGCTACTCAGCTGGATTTACTGGTAGTTGATAGTCTCGTATAATTATGATGTAATTCCAAGTATAATTCAGCAGATGACATCATTATTTTTTATAACAATGCCAAAGATATTTTCCTGAAAATATTAAAATATACCGTGGAAAATTCGCACAATCGGATATTTTTATTTTTGTGAATAAGTTGTAATTACTAAAGTACTAAATTACTAAATTCCTTGAATGTAAATATGTGTTCGTTCAGATCTATGGTTTTCCCTCTAGAAAAGTAATAAATTTCAGCTCATTTGAAATAAAAAAATATCGTGTTAATATTATTATTTTGTAAGACAACACTGACTGTCAGTAAATTGTAAAAGTGTATGAAATGTGGTCCGCTTTTATTTAAATAACCTCACGACATGCAATACAGTATTTTTTTTATTTTTGCTATTTTTTATTTATTTTTTTTTTGCTATTTATGAAATGCTACTCAACACAGTCAAAAACTTTGTTGCTTCACGTGATTGTTTCACTGGCGTTCATTCTAACTAGAGAGTCAAATGCAAGAAATAAAAAAATTTGAACTTCGGTCACACGTCGAAAACATGGAATTATTCAAAGGCCGCTACTCAGCTTCATTTACTGGTAGTTGAAAGTCTCGTATAATTATGATGTAATTACAAGTATAATTCAGCAGATGACATCATTATTTTTTATAACAATGCCAAAGATATTTTCCTGAAAATATTCGTGAAATAGTAATTTTAGGGCTTCAATAATTGAGCTATCATTGAAACACAATAGTGCTCATGTTGTGCATGCGTTCTTTTGCGGCAGCCACGGAAGCAAATAACGCAAGCATTGGTACCAATACAGAATTCGCTTTACTTCTGACGGTATGTTTCTTAGCTCCATTATGAATCCCTTTAGACAGATTAATACTTCTAAACATATATAAGTGAATAAAATAACATAATTTTTCTGTTATATTCAATATATCACACCTTAAACGACAAGCATATAAAGTAGGCGCCATGGATCCAGTTGATCGTGTGCACGGAAGCTAAACGTGACAGAAATGCGGAAGAACAAGTAGGGCCTGTTATGTATAAGAGGAAACGCAAGCTGGGGTAGTGACATATTCACGCGCAGGTAAGTAAACTCGTTTGACTATGGAGCCCCAAAAATAAATGTTTTCGTGTTAACAGCATTCAATGTTGTAACAAAAGTCAGTTTTGTCGAATATAGTCAATAGGTGGGTGCGATGGCTCGAGGCCCACATTAGGCAGGTGTTGTGTATGCCATGAGAAAGTCTGAGTTGTTTACATCTCTACACTCGATGCTGTGAGATGCAATGACTTGGAACTGCGTTCAGGAGGATTGAAACCTAATCTAAAGTTTTAGTTTAACAACAAATTGTAGAAATTGAAGATATCAAAGATTTGAAGAGTGTGTGGTTAATGCAGTCAATGGTGTGGAGTTTATTAGTTTATAACAGATTTCTAGCTTGCATATTTACGATCTCCATATTTTAATCAGCATTATCTTGAAGTTTACATCGCGAATTCTTGTTCGGTTTTCCGCGCTCAGTGTATTGTCAATTTATATAAAATAAATTAGAAATCAGGACGATGCTGAAATCTGGTTGAACCTCTTGTATCTGCTATCTTAATTGATTTAGGAAACAAAACTTTGTAAGAATAATGCATACTGGTGTCTTCTATGGCCAAGCGCCCCCGCCCAAGCGTCAAGTCAAGCGAGTGTCTCAATGAAGCACGGCGAGAAGCGCAGGAGATGTTGATGCTGTGAGAGCCAGAAAGGTAAAGGAGAAAGGGAAAGTAAAGGGCTAGAAGAGGTGGGCGCGTGCGCGAATGTCTCAGCTGGGGTCTGATTTGTGGACTGCAGAATGAAATGAGGAACAGATAACCACTTCAACGTCGGCAAATACGTTAAAAAAGTCAACACATCAGACCATGGATTCAGTTTATTGAGGTCTCGTTGTCCAAAAAGCATTGCTATTTTGTCGCTTATGTAAGACACCCTAGTCCAATTTGGCCCGGCATGAGTGCATATCTGTGCTACGTCCGCTCTCTGCTCGGGCTGTGGGTAAGAAAGTGCTTCACAATTTGGATAATATTACTCATTAATTCGCCTGAATCCAGGATAGGGCTTGAGTAGATAGAGGCAACCGACAGGAGAAGTGACACACTGTATAAGCATACTATATACAACGTATAAAGTATTGTATACAGTGTATAAAAACGTGGGTATTTCTGATTCATAAATATAAACCGATATAATCTCGACATAACTTATTTTTTCTGTGTGCAAATGGTTCTACGGTGCTTCATTAGGCAGTACCATGCACGTAAGTACAGACAGTCATTTATCGCCGGGAAATAAAATAAATGCAGAAAATTGTTAAACGTTTATGATTTTAACCGGGAAAAACTAAAAATTGAGCGAACTTATAAATTATTGAGTAAATTAACGTTACTATAAAAATTTTTGCCGAAAATCTTTGATGGTTTCAAACGTACGCGCGCATTAGATAAAAACTGTAAATACTAAAGAGTTAGCCTATCCAACGCTAACGTTAAGCTTAGAAACTTGGACTTTGAAATATGAATAATTTTTGCAACATCTGTAGCTGAAAAATATGGCTGCATGGAAGTGACTTTTTTCTCATCAATTAAACGTTATTATAATAATTTAAAGCCCTCTGTGAAACTTTCATTTTTTTAGAGCCCTCTGAAATTTTTAAAGGAAGAACTGATGCAAAGCTTTTTCAAATTACAATTAGGGCAGTTAATCCGATATTTATAACCGTGATCATGCAAACACAATTCAGATCGCTAATGTTTCAGTTCCCAGTATATACTTATAGGCAGTATATTTAAGCAAAGAAATTATCGCAGAAGATTTTGATTGTAGAAACTTCTCTCCTATTGACGCACGAGCAATGCATACAATCCATGATTTTATGACTAAATTTTCTCATGTCAACACGTTATAGGCGTAAAGTAATTAAGTTGCTCACTAACGATCTTAGTCACGATAAACCAATGATAGAAGAGGAACTTTTCCACATAAGAGAATGAACATTAAACAAGGAACAAAGTACAACAAAACAGTAAACTTCAACGTGAAAAAAGCCGGTAGTCTGTCTTTTTTACCAATAACGCTGAAATCGATTATAGAATTCAATCGTATTTAAAGTATGAATATGATTCGAACTTGATCGTTTTGCCCGATCTTCATATCAGTAAAGCAAATTAAAGCGCTAACAATTTTTCCTTATTAATGAATGGCTCAAAAATATCAATGTAATCCTGCATCGAGCATTTTAACCTGTAAATAATTTTAATAATGTTCGGTAACTTAACTTGTCGATTTTATAATATTCGCGGTCGCATTATTTGATCGTTCGTACGTGACCTAAAAAAAGGGCTCGTTTCGACCTGTTCTTTCGACGAGCATGAATCTAGAAAAATAGCTTGACACTCAACCTCTGGTACGAGGTGAAGCTAACCTTGCGGGCTCCTCCTCAGCGGGAACTTCAGCGGGAACTTCTTCAGGAGCGGTGCGTCCTCTGGAGCTGAGGCCTCTGGTGCGTGAGCTGTCGGCAGTTCCTGTGCTCGGTGTCCTGGCAGCTGCAGCGACGGCCGCCCCTCCACGTGAGTTGCCACGACCTCCTCGACGGTTGCTGAGCCGGGCAGGTGGGGTAGAGGTGGTGCTCCCTGTCCCGGGTGTTCTTGAACTACCAGGTCCGGATGGTCTGGTAACCGTGGGAGTCGCGGGTATTCTAGAGCGAGGTGTAGAGCGTGTGCCAGCCTCCGAAGACGCTGCGGGGCGGGAATTTCGGAGCCGCGTCAGGGTCGCTACTTTTCGCTTAGGAGCCGCTGTGGTGATGGTCACGGGAAGAGGTTCTTCAGGTGCAGCTGCTTCAGGGGCGTCAAGAGAAGGGAGGGAGTCTTCGGCTGTTTTTAAAGTCTCCTTCACATCGTGCATGGTTTCTTTGGTCATTTCTTCCAGCTTCATTGGTGTTTCACTTTTTAAAGTTTCATCCAGAGTTTTAGTTTCTTGCTCATCAAGCCTTAGACCTACTATATGCAGGTCAGCATGAGTTTCTTGAACTTGGCGGAGCATTTGATCGTCACTGGGCTGCTCAGATTCAGGCTTTACCATTTTCTCTGGGATATCTTCAGCAAGTTCACGAGCTTCAAGCACAGGCTCATGAGTTTCGCCAGTGGCAGAACCTGGTCCAACACGAGGTCGACGCTTGAGCTGTAGGAGACGTTGACGACGAGATGATTTGTCATCATCCCCTTCAGAAATCCTTGCAGTTTGCTCCACTAGAGCTTGAGGCTCGACTGCAGCAACTTGTGGTTGTGGGGCTACACCATGTTGGCTGGCAGGACGACGAGAAGCAACTCGACTCACGGGGCGAGAGGCAGGAGGAGCTCTCGATGGGGTTCTGCTTGGTAGCCGACCTCCCGAAGCTTGTAATCTTTCAAGCTCTTCAATCTGAGACGGCTCTATTGGGATGGTACCTTGCTTAAGAGATTGGATGAACGTTGTGGAACCTCTTGTTCGAGATGCCGCATTTGAGGGCTGAGATTGGGTCAGTCGATTGGATGAAGGTCGAGTAGACGGTCCGTCAACAGCTTCTGACGGGCTTCCTTCAGACGTTTCGCTAAAATCTGGCACTGGAGCTAAATTTTTGCGGGGAATGAAAGACGAACTTGATGGACGGCGAATCCGAGGAGCCGCTGGTTGCTCTTCTTCAGGAGCTGCTTCATTCTCAGTTTCGGAAATGAGGCTTTCTCTCGGTTGTCCGCCTATGCGGAACTTCGGGGTTTCGGGTTCTTCGACTATGTCGTTTTCAGGGGCGTCGGCCACAGGAGGTGCAACCTCATTCTGCCCTCGACGGGGGAAGAAACGCTTCAGAGGCCTTTGAGGGGAGGCCAGGGCACCAACCACTGCAAGCAGTGTGAGGCTGCGCAAGAAGAAGATGCGTATTAGGAGTGATAATATTCAAGTAAAAACTTAAAAAACTATGATATTAAGACAAATTGTATTTAAACAATGCAAATTTTTACTTTCACTGACAGTGTCTTTAACACAACATGGATGCATATGATTCTGATCTCTTTCCACAGGAATGAATACATCGAAAGGCCGCGCAACATTCAGAATTTGAAAGTTATTGTATAAGTTTATGACAGTATTAATCAGATTGAATGTTACTATATGCGACAAGTGTATGCGATAAGTTTATGCGGTAATTTTATGGTTCATCCAATACTCTTGCTATCGCCTCAACGACAATGAATTTTACTCATTGATAATACGCATTAAACATTGATGCAATGAATATCCATGCAAGGATAGATCGGGTCACACTATATTTAGAGAAATCTACCCACGTCCGTTTGATTTGAGCTACGTTTTTCGTATATAATAAAATGATAACGAAAGGTTATCAGTGTCGTTTAAATCAATCTGAAATCCCACGTGTTCTGTTCAGGATCAAAAGGCAAGATATCTCTCTCGATGTATGGTCTTTCGTTACCTAAGAACCGGTTTGAATTTAGCAAAGCAGGTCTGAAATTGATGTCAATCCCAGCATAACTGCAGTGACCTTACACCGGCAGCAGCAGCAGCAATGACCGCAGCTGACAGTTTGCTGACCTTTACTGCTCGCTATGAAAAACTTGAATACTGACTTAAAAATATCAAGCAAGTAATGAATTCGGTGACCGTGTAAAAGATCCAGACATAAAGGGTTCGTTTTACTTGCATTCACTGCAGCAGTTGGTTAATTTGACCTGCGCAATACAAAACCGAAACATTGATATATACTTTGCTTTAATTTGAATGAATCTATTAGTGTTCATGACTGACGATAAAATCATGGTGAAAAGACTGGGAAGTTGCCCTGGAAACCCGGGTCAAATTTCAAAAAGGGGGGAAAATTAGCGACCTCAAATTTCTCCACAGGTTACATGTATTTTTTCGGCGTGCACAGAGCAAGAAAAAAATTAATTATGTCAATTGTGTCGCTTGCGATCACTTTAAGTGTTTTTGAGATCTCTTTGAGGAAGCCCTAGATGTTTGAAATTGTGCCTAGAATAATGGTCGCTCAGGAATTAAGACAATTGTAAAAAGTGTGTTTTATTTTCTTCTAAAACATCTGAATATTGAACCTTAAATCTATTAGTGTCAAGTCTTGTTATTTTCATTGTGTCATGACGGTTTTTTGCGATTTCTTTGAAGAACTTAGCAGTTTACAAGAGTCAACTAAAGCCCTCCCTCTACAGCGTCAATTAGTCAATTATTAAGGCTATTGAAGGCGAAGTTTATTTTATTGATAAGTTTTTTTAATATGTTTGGATAGCCAAGCCGAGGGCTTTAAAGCTTTGATACGTCAGTGACAATTCATTTATTTGGCACCAAAATCGACTTAGCACAAAACCAGTCACGCATTTATCATTCGATATTATAACTCAAGTCAGGAAATGGCAGCAAAAAATTCTTCCTGTACATGATATTTTTTAAACTTGCAAGGTTATGTATATCGCGCTCGCATGTTTTTTTTTGAATAATTAAGTGGATATGCCGCATACAACATAGTGCGCAGCAACTGGTGCAGATGAATGTCAGAAATAAACAGTAACTTGACTGAATAAGCGTGAGAACGGCAGTTCATGTGAATGAATCCCATGAGAAACCCCAAAGCCATGAATCCTCTGAGAAAAGAATGTCAAGCGGCAAGGTCATAAGTGTCGCAAAAAAAGGACTCGATCTCAGTCGCGGCAAACGCAAGCGTCAGGAAACGAACAAGTGGAAGTTGAAAGTGAGCTCGAGAGAAGGGGGAGTGCAGTGGGTCGACATAGAGGCCAAAAAGAATGAGCGTTAAACTATAATCATGGAATTTTAGAAAAAGAAGCGTGCACCTTGTGGGAGGTTCGGATTGCAGCAGGTTTTGCAAGGTTTTGGCAAGAATTCATTAAATGTAATGGAAGTAAATCCTGACAAAATTTATGAAAGAAGTTGAAAGAATTTTACGATAAGAAATGTTTACAAATATTTTTGGAAAGTTAATATAAAGTAATCATAAAAATTTTGTGGAGTAGAATCATAATAATATATTGGGGGATTTTGATAGAAAATGTAGGTAAGCAGTGTGGGAAACAAATAATGGTGGCGGGGAATAAATATATGGGGAGTGGGAAATAATGGGTATTGGAAATAAATATTGCGAATAAATTTTTTGTCCCATGGAGACGCTTCTGTTTCGCGTTTCTTATTTGGTTTCAGTCATCATTGGTTTGTGAAATAAATAATTAAACTCACAGGAAGGAAATTTGAAAATTATAACAGGAAATAGTTTTGAAAATTTTCAAGAAGGAATCCTAAAAAATTTTCGGGTGGCAGTCTGACAGTCAATGCAATTGGTGGTAACGATTTATATGGAGAAAAAAAAAGTAGCGGGAGTTCTCGCCACAAATATATACACTTTTATGCAATCTATAAAAAACATTCACATCCTTCACGTATGAACTCATTCGTAAGTTTTCATTTGCCCAAAATGAATTCCCACGATATTGAATTGTTTGCGAAAGCTCTATATATACACGCAGCTACCCTTAACCTTTCCGTCGTCCTGATTTTATTCCTTACTTGCATAATGCATCGTGCTATGTTAGTTCGGTTGTCGATCTTGCATGACTTTAACCTGATGCAGGTATATCACCTCCCCCTCCCCTATTCCGCACCGAAAGGAAGGGTTCTATAGCAGGTAACATGGGTGGCTCTCTATATAAAATAGGCTCTATATACAGGCTTGGAAATTAGGCAAGGCTCAGCGCTGTTCAAGTGCGTCGGCCATTCATTGGGAAGCTATAAATCACATTCCATGTTGTAAGAGACCTTATAATGTAGCCAAAAAATATTTGTGGATAACAATGCAAGTTTATAAATGAAGCAGAATGGTTCTAATACTTTAAGAGCAGCATTCCAAAGTGCGGATTAAGCTACAGCTTTAACGATACTACGCAGATCATACAATAACACAGGATACCTCCCCTATTCCGCACCGAAAGGAAGGGTTCTATAGCAGGTAACATGGGAGTATAATAGGCTCTATATACAGGCTTGGAAATTAGGCAAGGCTCAGCGCTGTTCAAGTGCGTCGGCCATTCATTGGGAAGCTATAAATCACATTCCATATTGTAAGAGACCTTATAATGTAGCCAAAAAATATTTGTGGATAACAATGCAAGTTTATAAATGAAGCAGAATGGTTCTAATAATTTTAGAGCAGCATTCCGAAGTGCGGATTAAGCTACAGCTTTAACGATACTACGCAGATCATACAATAACACAGGATCACAATAACACAGATCATACAATAACACAGGATCCCATTAACACATCACATTAACACATGATTCAATATCAAAGGATCATAATAACAAAGAATCATGTGGATGTATAGCGCTAAGATTGCCGCTGGTTGGACGTCACTTCCTGTTACAGCTCACGCTGCTTTATCTTACCTCATAAAAATGTCACTTGCTTCTCATGGCAAACCACTAAACCAGGCAAAAATAAATGATACAAACATGCACGAGTTGCATGAGCGAAAGCTACAAGAAGTGAAACGCTCGGACTTGGAGTAAATCGGAAACCACGTTGCACCCTTTGATTGGGATACGATCAAGATTTCAAATCTTTGTTGACAAAAAATGTATTTAATTTACTTTTTTTCAAATGCGTGTGAATAACGAAGGATAATGAATACTAAAAAATTGTCAAAACATTGAGCGTGACTGTATCGAACTGTACTTATTGCACTGAACACAACCAATTCCAATTAAACTTTCCATTTATGGGGAGTCCAAGAAAAAAAGCGTGATTGAGTGTGCATTTAAATCCTATTATCTAATGCAGAATGGGTACTTCGCCACTTAATTAAAAATAAATTTAAGCTTTTTTCATGTAAATAAATAGCGGATGAAATAAATTAAAGATTTTCTTGGAGTTGCGACTACGAACAGAGGAATTTTTTACATGACAAATGCTCGTACTAAAAATGTCGGGGACGATCGGTCAAATTGTCGCGTCTGCGGTCATGAGGCCAGGTACGGATGTGGTCATCGTTATGATAACCCACATAGTCTCTCTCGCCTGACCTTCAAACACAAAAAATGCTGTAAGTTTCTATTTAATCTCGATCAGGACACCATGCAGGCCGCCAAATTTCACCGAGAGTCTAGCCTCTTTATCGAGCAGCCAATCTTCAGCAAGAACACATCATTGACACCAAGAGTGTGCACAAGCTACGTATTTATATACTATAATTTGTTGATAACACTATTTCTTACTGATTGCTAACTTGTCTCTGTTATTTGTATCAATATTTAATTTAGATATAATAAGAAAATATTTATTCAGTCATTACAACTCGCGGATGTTCCAAACACATGATCTGCAAAAATGGCAAAGCCAAAATTTCAAGCCAAAATTTCAGTTGTCATTCGAATATTGGGGGTTGTGTGACATTGGTTTAAAATTATTTATTCATTTACTACCCATGTTTAAAATCGGCATGGACTTTGTTAAACACTAATTTATAATAAATTGTTATATTATCACAATTGTAAATTCAAGGATTGCATACTGATCTCAATTGTTATAAGAAACCCATATATAAAATAAGAATCGGAATATAAATGATAATTTTCTAATGTAGCTCAGTGTGAAGACTATATTGAATTGCAAATTTGGTTTTCTAAGTAAAATCTCAACAGTTTTTTATTCAGCCATCTGTGCGGAGTACAAGGCTAGCAATAACTGGTCTCGGGAGCTCGTCACCGGGTCACCTAGCCCGGCTACCTTGAGCTCAGGCGCAAGCAAATCTTCAATCCTTGCTGCAATATAGCGGTCTACTGGCCTTAGATTAGAGCTAAAGTGACCTTAACCATGTTGCTCACTCGAAACTTTCGTTCATTGAAACCACTGCTTCTACATTATCCAAATAAAATTCTTTGATTAGATACAGAGGGACCTTAACCATGTTGCTCACTCGACACTTTCCTCCATCAAAGCCACTAAATTCGCATTATCAAAATAGGATTACTTCAGTGGACTCTATGTGACCTTAACCATGTTGCTTACTTGACACTTTCGTCTGTCAAAACCACTACATTTGCATTATCCAAATAGAATCTTTCAAGCATCAAATGAAGCTTCCATATGTAGCCTAAGCTAGCCCATGATAAGATAGACGGCGCTGCGGCAATCGTGTCTGACATTAACCAAATAACTTTAAGAGTATCGGAATAGGTTGAAGGTTGACTTTTTTTATAAAAAATTTCACATGCACTCAAATTTAGGTAGCTTTATGGAGCAAAGCTGTTCACTGAGCAGTGCCTATAGGAGGCTTTTGACATGAGTGAAGGAAACTTGTATAGCGCAGCAGTGAGAGGCATGCTTATTTGTGGAAAAAGAGGGTATAATGCTGTTTATGATGAAAATGTTGTAATGGTGAGAAATGAAAATTCGTAGTGAAGAAGAGTGATGCTGGTCATGAGAAAGAGAGTGAGATGAATGAAAGTGCTTGTAGAGGGAGTGTGGTGTTCGCCAGAGAGGGATTGATCGTCTAAAGAAACAGTGGTAATAGTAAGTACTTGAATTTTCGGCCATAGTTTACAGTTTACACCGTTAATCATTATATTCGTATATAGTGATAGTGATTAAGTTCACCCGGAAATAAATCAGTCGTCGGAAACTATCACTTCACGAAATAACTGTAATTGGGTGAAATTGCAAGATTTTTTTTCGACTGTGGACTTCATCACCCTCCTCCATCCAGTATTGTATGGACTTCACCCTGATGGGTATGGCGCCAGGTTTGCCTTCATTGATTCTCTCAAAGGCTTTCATCCACGGCGAGAATATTTAGCTTGAAAACTCGAAAGTAACGACCATATCGACACGAAATACTGACAGAAAAATTTGTGAAACATTGTCCAAATATAGATGCATTTCTTGTCTTTTTTGTGGGGGCATCCTGACCCAATTTAGCCCGGAAAAATAGCGTATCAGTGCTACGTAGAGAAAGTCAGGAATTTGTTAAACAATAAGGCTCATTTAATTGGGAATAATAAGGCTCATCCACAATTGAGCGGGCAGCTGAATTGAAATTATTTATTGTAAAGCGTTGACTCTGCGAGGGCTAGCTATGTTCAGGAGGTTAATTTTTATTTTTTTATAGTCTTTGATAGTCTTAAGCTTGTGTTGCAACCTCAAGGCAAAAAATGCTTTGAAAAATTGGATCAGGAGGTTAATTTTTNGTAAAAAATGCCTTGAAAAATTGGAACAAAGGAAATTAATTTTCGCCGAAAGGGAATGAATACTTGCATCGGATTTCCTGTCTTGATCTGTGAGTATATAATAAGTTATTTAAATTCTCAACTGCATATTAGATGGCGCTCCTACATCGCCTTCGAATTTAAATTCCAGTGGGAACCATAGAGACAATAAAATAGTCGTGTCAATATCAGGCGGCAATAACTGACAAATAGCACAATAAGCCAGAAACGCATTCACTAATGAATATTCTTAGAAATATATTTTAATCACTAGCAAAGACTTAAACGAGTTATAAATTTAGTCCATGTTGTAGACGTGATGATGTCATAATGACAACATCAGTTTAAAATCACTCCTCGCACCATCATTCGATTGTGATGCAAGTATTTCAACTTGAACGAATGTGTCCTACAAAGTTTGAAAGTTAAAATATCTAAAATCAAACAAATTATTTCATATTTTGAAGATGCTATTTCTTGAATTATTTCGTCAACTTTCTATAGTGTTCTCTTGGTATAAAAAAATAATGAAGGAAATTTAATGAAAAGCTTGTAATTAAACTCATTTGAGCAAAATTTTATTAGACAGGCTTCGAAGCAACAGCAAGTTTTTTGCCAGCAATTAATTTACATTGTGATTTGTTAAGAAAATTCCTAATACATATTTCTGGTGAGAATAGTTAGGTTGAATAGATTTTGACATAGGTTGAAAGATTTTCGAGGGATCCGAGCTCGACAAAATTTTGTAAAGATTTTGCTGCAGTGAAACACAGAGACGCGCAGCGCCGGTCTCCCAGGCAAGCGTTGCGCATGGCACCAGCCAAGCGAGCAGCTGCAGTGAAAGTTGCTCAGGCGAATGTAGCGAACTTAGGGGAAACTGCAACGCTGGGATCAGCGATGTTCCCGCGCGGAGGAACAAACGCGTTACTCTCGAGTGCGTGACAAATCGTAACGCTACCATTCGCAATTGCAATGGCAGAGCTCATGAGAAACACACCAGCGAGAACACGCACGAAACTTTACTTTTCAGTACGAAACTTCTAAAGTAGTGCAGGTTCTGAAGCTAGCTGGCGAGACTGAGACTGCATGGTTTAGGAAGGAATTGAAACAAGATGCAAGCTGGGCAAAAGTCTTCAGTGGAATAATCGGCTTACAAGATTAAGTTACAACGTAGAATTCGGTCTACATTTTAAGAAAGTCGGATTATTGAACTAAGGGATTTGAGTACGGTCGCTTCACAATTTTTTGCAACTTCACTTCTCAGTTGCAATGGAAAATTTAGCGCTACCTCATACGGGACGTAAGCGAATATCTCAGGGACAACTCCTTTGCAGCCAATAATATGAGCAACTAACAGAAGAGGGGGTGTATCTTTGCCAGCAAGAACTGAAAATTGAAGAAATTATCTGACTTTATTCGTACGAGAATAGAGAGCGTTTAATGTAAGAAGAGAGAATCTTTTACAACTAGTTCATATCTGGATTAACTGCGACATTTTTGCCCATTTATATTACATTTATCAACGGCAATATGCCGGAGTAAGACAATTTGATTTTTCATTTGCTTTTTAACATGAAACGTTAAAATGCAGATTGTCAGCAGCTCGATTCCATTGATCGCTTAATAAAATTTATAGAGCTAATATAAAATTATATATATATGTATAAAATTATTACATATATTGCCATGGTTCGGTTCATTATGCGAGGCAGAAAGTTTGAACTCGAAGACCTCTACAGGCGCGACCTGCGTGAACCATATCTCATTATCAGCTGGACTTTCGCTGAGCGGAAAAAACGGGGCTACGCTGAGTGCAGGCCAAGTGGACGTGGCATACTGGCGGTGAACATGGAAGTACAGGCCTAGTGGACGTGGTATACTGGCGGTGAACATGGAAGTGCATGCCAAGTGGACGTGGCATACTGGCGGTGAACATGGAAGTGCAGGCCTAATGGACGTGGTATACTGGCGGTGAACATGGAAGTACAGGCCTAATGGACGTGGCATACTGGCGGTGAACATGGAAGTACAGGCCTATAGTGGACGTGGTATACTGGCGGTGAACATGGAAGTGCAGGCCTAATGGACGTGGTATACTGGCGGTGAACATGGAAGTGCAGGCCAAGCGGACGTGGTATACTGGCGGTGAACATGGAAGTGCAGGCCAAGCGGACGTGGCATACTGGTGGTGAACATGGAAGTGCAGGCCAAGCGGACGTGGCATACTGGTGGTGAACATGGAAGTACAGGCCAAGTGGACGTGGTATACTGGCGGTGAACATGAAAGTCTTGGGGAGCCGCTGACGGAAATTTGCGGAAATCAGAATTGAAGGAACACTGAAGGAGACGGGAACAGATTGGTTGACGTGTTATATGTATATGAATGGGCTCGGAGATGGGATAAAAAATTTGTATATAGTTTTATGGTGGGAGGATTAAGTGTTTAAGAATATATGGAGATATTGGAGCTAAAGAATGATTAAAATTGATAACATTGATGATGCTGGAAGAATCGCTCCCGATCATCTGACACTGACATGACCTGCTGGCTTCGCCATGACCTGCTTGCGTTAAGACGATCTGAAACTCGTGACCTGTTGACGCTGTCACAACATAATGACAACATCGTGACCTGGTCGCACTGTCACAACCTGGTGGCAACGCCACGACCTGCATGGTGACACTATCACAACCTCTTGGCACTATTATGGTTTGTTAGCACTACCATAATCTGCCTAAAAAATCATGTCTCGCCGGCAAAATTTCAAACTATGTGCGATGACACGATTTACAGGCACCATCATGCAAGGCCTGCAAGCACCATTGAAATCTTTGGCATTTTTATGACACTGTGACAGCCTACTGGCACTGCCGCCACCCCTTGATCGTACGGATAAAGTAGTATTGGTTTTGAAGTTTTTGCTTTTACTCATTAGGTCACAAAAGATAAGACAACAACTCTAGAAAACACTTGACACGTATAAAATTTTTCAATTTTTAATACAAAAAGTCACGGTATAGTCATGTGTTCGAATAAATCAAATAGCCACGAAGAAATATTTAGTAATTATTGTTTCGTAAAAGATATAATATGTTTACATATTATTGTTAGGTTATATTATTTTTAAATAATTCTATGCATCTGGGTCAGTAAATTCTGTTTAGCACAATACCAATCACCAGCAGCACATTACTACTTGTACGACTCGCTTACAACAAATTTGCACGTAGTGCGGATACACGCTTAATATGGATCTAAGAATTGCCCAACAATAAATAATAATTTTTTCGCTGATGTTCAATGTTAAGAAATATAATACTAAACAAATTAAATCCGTGGAATATAATCCAATGCGATTAATGTTGTCCAAATGACATCAATATGCAGGAGATTCAAAGATTCAGGTAACCAAAGAGAACCAAGTTTGTTACCTGAGCTGCTGTGGCGACAGGCGAAGACTACGCGGAGGTCAAGTTACTTTCGATCACGGCAGGGTTTCGATCTTTGCGCCGCGATAAAAAAGCGGGCGCCAGCCATCCTAAAAATTAAATGACTTTTATAGGTTCTTGATAGATGGCTAACAAAGTTTATGCGTTGATTTGCCTCTGAACTTTAATAAGATAGCCGTTTTTTAACACTATACTTGATGCGTTCAAAGTTCCAAACGATCTTGAAACTATAAGGGTTTAATAACTGCCAGAATAGAGGTGATAATACCAAATCGCGGATGCTTGAAGTATCAAAGTATTTTCACTTAATTTTTAATACAGCCAGCAATTGCATAGATTAAGCATAAATAGTACATGTACATTACAGCGTGAACAGCGAGAAATTACCTCATTGTAAACCTATGTACATGATATCATGATCTTCAAACTTGACATGAACAAGATTCATTATCAACAACAGTTTTACTACGACTCCAATGTACGGGAGCAGTAGCTTCCAGTTACAACTCTGGAATTCAGGACAAGCCTTTCACAGAACAGCGGCTGCGCAGTGTACTCGTATCCCATGATACCTCATCATAAACAAACATCAAACATAATTTCCGAGTATGAACGCCTTCAAGAACAGACTAAACGAAGCTATGGAGGGGCATATGTTCAGCCTTAAAATGCCTAGCACCTTACGGACCAGACAATAAGTCCAGCAACTATCTCATTTAATCGCCAGTTATGGAAAGATCGGGTCCCAAAGGCCGGATCCCTTGTGAATCAAGTCACGAAAAGACAAGAATCGGCAAAAGGCCATGGGCCCATTTCTTCAGTGCCGACCCTTCTATTCTATTCTATTCTATTCTATAAAGTAACACTGAGCTCCGAAGCTCCAGTAATGATAAAGTTCCAAATAATGATAATAATAATAATAATAATAATAATAATAATAATAATAATAATAATAATAATAATAATAATAATAATAATAATAACCATACCAACAATAAAATAATAATAAGAGCAACAATCTTATTAATATTGATATTAACGACATATTATTCACGGGTAATCATCAATAATAAAAGTTTCTTGATTAAATCTGTCCCCGCTTTACCTTCGCCCACACACCGCGGTGCGACGAGCCACAGTCGAACGTTTTTTGACATTATAGAAGACCGAGCAGCGGGTGTCCTTGGGCGAGTTGTAAAGTACCCATATCTCCTAAAGAGCATCCAGTCTTTCGATGACGTACCCATACCTTATACTCGTATGAGTACTTAGTATTCAAATGTATAGTACACAACTTGTCACGGGATGGTGTAGCTTTATGACAATAGCAATGACAATCTTGGATTATTTTTTGATCAAAATGGCATGAGCAACTGCTTACAATCTATGAATTAAAAGCCTTAAAATATATTTATGTATGTAATCTAGGTAATATGTACGTCCAAAAGATCTTTATCATATGTTGAATACGTTAAATGCAGAAAAGTATGTAATCATCCATTGATAGTGAGCTTTCAATAATAACAAAAACATCAATTGAGCCTTCAAACCGGAAGATGTCGAACTGGCATTTCACTTCGTAGTTTAATTTTGCATGGAACACTGTCGTACGTAGATCGCTTAAACATAACATCCACTGTTAAGGTTCAGTTTTAATTTTGATGCCTTTTCTGTATACAAATTTTCGACTAAATAATACTTTATATTGTTATTGCAATAGACTTTTTTGTAGAGAATGATGGTACAAATATTATGTAAATATTATGGAAAAAAATCCACATGTTTTCGGAAGTAACAAATGTCGCCCAATCATTTGAAAACGAATGAATATTTTATGAGACGAGTGGAATGATACTCCGAGGATGTATGATGGATTATTCAGTATTTTATACTGCAAATACTCAAAATATATTCCAGCAGTTGCAAAACAAATGTTGAGGAAAAGTTATAAACATTAATTTATGTTGCTTTTACCTCAAATTCGACAAGTGCAAACCTTAAATTCGAAGAAAAATCATTACGTCTTTCGCAGACGAGACAAGACAGTCAAAATATTTTTCCCTCGAGGTTTCCTTTGTACATGTTGAAATACTGGTTTGTTCGTCTCATTGCCCATGTTTCTCCCTCTCTCACTCAGCACAACAACGTAAGACGCCGCACTGGACTGAAGTGGGTATCGTTGCAGTGCGCGACAACCGTGACGCAAGCCAAGACCTTGTGGGTGTAACCCAACGCGATGCGGTATCCACGTCGGCTGCAGCAATTCATTTGCCTTAAAAACATCAAAAGATCATTCCGTAACGTAGTTCTTTCTGAATGTGACGCTATAGCCCTCTCAAGTTGCTCTAAATTATCCAACAAGAATGATGAGAAAACAATGTGGTCACTTTAAGCGGACCATTACATGAACCGGTTTCAGCTGATATCAGGTAAAGAAACTGTTTTTTGTTATGTACTAAGTTTTCATCGTAATAAAATCTAGTACACAAAAGGGTACATGCTAAAAAGTGTCAGCAGAGGTTTTGCAAAGCACGATCGAAGATTTGGTAACGATCAAGATCGGAAAATAGGTAACCAACAAAATGCTAAGGTAATATTTTTTAGACATTTAACCTCCTTTCGTATTGAAAAAGCGAGTACTTAAATTAAATTTATAAAGTTTCGAGTCGGACGAGCAAATAAATTTAGATAGAAATTAAACTTTCCAGTACAAATTTCTGAAAAATTTTTCACGGTTATTTTATATTCCAAATAAATATCGTCCGGGGAGTCGCCAGCAGGATGGCTTGGAATGCAAGGTCATACATAGCATCACCACTCCAGACTGCATGGAGTTACGGACAATATTAGGGATGTGGAACTGCAGGCATGATCCAGGCCGGCCGCCTTAGACTGCTCTGTCAATGCTGGTCAAAGGCTTTTACTTAATTTTCGGTCTTATAGGGCTTTAATTTTGCTTTTAGGGCTGCAGCTCTGTGTCCAGGTCACAGAGCTCTGTGTCCAGGTCAAACTCACTTTTCGAAGTGGAGCCTCATGGATTCACTAGCATTGCTTTTATTGAGTTATTGGCAATTGTCATTCATACTGAGACAGTAATACTGCTCTTTGAAGCGGCTTTGAGCGTTTATCGGTATGCAAAATTTAAATGAAAATTATAAAAATATCTTCACAATTAGTGCAACTAGAATTTGTCAATGCTTTGATGGACAAGTTTGAATTTATTTTCTACCACTGCATACGAGGAGGCTTCATAAAGTTCGTGAAAATTTGAGAAAAGAATCAAAGCCAAAAGGTTTATTTTCATACATATGCTCTATTTCGGTTGATACATTGCTGTAAATGTTAATACCAGCCATTATATGCCAGCCATTATATACCAGCCATTAAGTCCATCTGTGTAAAATTTAGAGTCATGCAATTTCAACCATGTTTTGGCAACTCATTTTGATGCTTCAATTGATGGAAAATGTGTACCATTCAATGATTTTGTCCGGTTTGGAACTAAAAGGAAGTCGGATTAGGCTGGAATGACTTGGACTGGAAATGCCAAGGTTGGCGTTTGCGGAGAGTTTTCCGAAATGAAAGCCTGATTTCACAATCGTTACTTGCGACTATCTACCGTTACTAGCGACTATCAAAATCAAGAAGTAGGCAATTTACAAATATACTTTTTCATTTTTAGATCGAGTATTTGAAGAAACATTTAGGAAAGTTGCCTAAACAGTACAAACTGTGCATATTGCAACCAATAAAGTAAACCGTGAGTTGATTAGTTCTTAACAAAATTTGGGGTCAGTCCTGTCCAAAGATTAGGATTGTTTGGATGGAATTTAGCATTTTATTGAAGTATAAACCTAAACTAATTCTAGGTAAAATATGAATTTTTCTTACATTATTTGTTTAGGTGATCATGTCGCATTAAGACTGTCTTACTTTAAAAGCACGATAATCAAAACTAAAACAGCGGTAGGAAATACTGCGGTAGGAAATACTGCGGTAGGAAATACTGCGGTAGGAAATATACTGCGGTAGGAAATACTGCTGTAGGAAATACTGCGGTAGGAAATACTGCTGTAGGAAATACTGCTGTAGGAAATACTGCGGTAGGAAATACTAACGCGACGCAAGATTAAGATCATGAACACGTGAATAGACGAGTGGGTTTTCCACGTAGAGAACCCTTATATGTCGTCATACCATTTGTATGACTCACTTCATACCTCTAGTATGAATTTGTATGACTCTAGTCATACCCAAAGTAAAATGATGTAGAATTGCAGGATAAATTCAACAGGTATGAAATGTAATCAGGAACAATTTTACAAACATTTGCCAAACACAATTGCCATAGTCATTAACTGTAATATACTTTCCCTGTATATTACAGGGAATACACTGTATATATTCAAATACTTTCCCATAATTCGGGCAACAGATCTAATGATTATTGAACAATATCGTAAATAAAAATAATTTTTCCCAATTATTGATCGCCTGGCATTTTCACGCATCAAATGCAACGATCGTTGCAGCTTTAACGGGAAATTAAGTGCCCATACGGATCGTGGATGGGAAACTCCTGTTCCCTGTACGACGGAGCGATGATCAGCGATATCCCTAATTGCTTCCTTCAATGGATAAAAACTTCTTGGTGGTTCACAACTGTTTTTACTCGGAGCTCAGTGAAGCGCTCAGAATATTGATCATCAGTACATATTATTCAGGAAATAATGCGTATTGTCGCGAATTAAAAAAATACGACCATAAATTGCAGATAAAATAGAAATTATTTTTTAACGCGGTAATAAGATTTGAGTGCGATGGATAAAATGAAAAGATACCATGTAAGATAAATTTGATCCTGATGACTCAATTCAAATTACGCATCTAGAAAATTATCGACAAAATATTGTGAATTTTTATTCCTTGATTTTTGTCCTAAGTATATGGAAAATAAATTTGAAAGAAATATATGGGAAATCATTCTGCTAAAAAATCTAGGGATTACAAAATAATAAAAAATTCAGAATCACCGTTTCATGATATGACAAATTTCAAACTAAAATATCATAAAACAACCCATGTGCACACTAATAGTTGCACTATTTTTTGAAGATAGTTAGATATTTATATTGTTGGAAATATTAAAACTTGAACTACATTTTACTGGTACCATACGGATGGGAAAATGAATTTAAAACAAAAAAGAAATGAATTACATTTTGGAAAAACTCTTGTCGCAGTTGAGCTATGTAACCTCGCATCGATACGCATTGTTCAACTATCGCTGGGGCGCTTTTAATTTAAAGCTGTTAAGACACTGTGAAGTGCAGTAATCATATAAAAGAATCAAATAAATTTGTACTTACATGATTGAAATTTTCATCGTGGCTCTGGTCGATGTTTGGCCACGACGTAACACTGCGCTTGCACTGGGAACAATGCAAGCGCGACGGTTGCCGCCGTTTTATATGGCGACCTTCACCAGCAGCAGCTGCAGCAACAACTAGACAGGACACCCAAGGGAAATATCAGGTATCGGGAATACTGGAATGCTAGGCGAGTATCAGCGATCGTTGAACTAACCACATACATGAATAAATATATATAATTTTTCGAAAATCAACATTTTTCAGAATCCTAAATTACATATTTGAGCTTACATTATTTATTTTTAGTTTATTGTTTCTACGCAATAATAAGTGTTTCACTCAATAATAATTGCGCACGCACTGATCTATTTCACTCTTGATTCATTATCGTTAGTTTTTGTGGGAGCTCTACTCGGAAGGAGCTCCCGTTAATTATAAAGTTGAAATTATATTCTGTTTTCATTAACTGTTGGTGAGATTCCCTGATGGGCATCTCAATCATTGCTTCATTACAGGGTATTGAAAAAAGATTCGAGTATTTATCGCTTGGACATATGAAACCAATTATTTATGATCTCAAAAACATTAAATGTTGATTGTATATTTCAAAAACGGATGAAATGGTGAGAAAATTTGAAATGTATAGATGAAAGTCAATATAGATATAAAAGTTTTTTAAGGCTAACTATTTTAAAAGTTACGTCGAGAACGATCCTCAATTCGACGCTTGCTCACAAGGGGGCAGCACTATTCACATGACAAGGTTTGTGGGCCACGTAACGTACGTACCGCTCCTCAAGAAATCAAATGAGATAAAATAAATAAATTAGATATAAACAAGGAAACATAAACTCATGAAACACACAAGTGTATCGTATTTTGAAATGAATAAACAAATAGGCTATGTACGCGCGAACAAGAAGCAGGTTTGGAAAAGAGATGAAGCAGTCTAGTGAAAGCTTCACTTGAAATAAATCAGGAAGTAGTGACTGTTCCCCACAAAAATACTTGAATAAACGACATTGTGCAAAACTTAAAAAAAAAACACAAAAATATTCTATAATGTTAAATTTTTCATTTGGTGGAGAACTACCATTTTTACTTATTGTTAAAAATTTCTTAGGAATCATATAGTTGAGCTTTCAGTTTGAAATTGCTCAACATTAATGAAAAAAATCTTTAAATAAAAAATAAAAAGATCATGTTGAAACCTGCTTGGAATGTTCAAAAAAGTTTTCAAAATTCCGCATTAAACTTTTCGCTCTACAGTAATAACGGAAGAAGGACGGTCTTTTAATGGAACGAATAAATGGGAATGAGATAGTAAATAAACCTCGCATTTTCTCGGCAGCTCAATGAACGTAGAAAGAACGAAAGGTTGCGATCTTTATTCCTCAGGAAGGAATACATTTCTTTCTTTCTCAGGAAGGAGAAAAGATCACAGCTCAAATAAGAATCGGCGACAGGCCACATCAGGCCTACACTTCAGCGCAGACATCACTATGCTATGATTATAATTCGGAAGCAACTGCGAAAGGAGTATTTTCTCAAGTTATCCATCAAAAAATTTCCTGTATTACCGATTATCATCTAGCATAGACTGATCTAATTTTCAGCCTGATGACTCGTGCCTATTTTGTTGAGCGTTTTTAGTTTTTGGTAGAATATTTTAAAAGTATTTCGCAGTCAACTTTGGAAATAAAATAACGCAATAAAATTTTAATGGCACGGATAAATTTTCTTATATTACATATACACAAAACTTTGAATGATCCGTCGAACACTCGAACTAGCTTGATTTTTCAGTGCCCTCTGCTCTAAAATTGCATGCATTTTAGTTTAAAAACCGCCGTAACCTATCTAATTGGCTACCTCAATTAATTCTGCTATGCATTTTACTTTGATGTGGATGTTTTTATAGGAATATGATAAGATAGAGCTTTTGGAAATTTTAGTTTATATTAAAATACGAGGTAAACTTATCATTATGACATGAGTTTCTTTACTATTTCACTATTTTTTTCTTTAAACTGATTTTATTCCGATTATTTTCACATACAACCTAAGAAAAAGAACATATATATATATATATATTCTCAATTGAGGAATTTTGAGGATAGACCAATTAATTGTTTAGAAACGTTAGCTCCAACTCCGTGTTGCTATTGGTAAATACGCGTACCAACCATAGAAGTTAGATGCGAAGACTATTTTTGAATTCCCTTATACATTTCATAGCTGCAATTAAATAAAATTGTACTGAAATGAAACTTTACTGAAATAGTAAAATATGAAGGTAAACCTGTTAATTGGTTCAGTAACGTTTGTTCCAATACAAAGTTAGATAACAAAGTTAATTATGTTATTATTTTGTAACGCCATTGTTGCAACTCAGAAATTTTTTACTGAAATTAAGCGTAATTAAATAATGAAATGAACACCAGCAGCCCCATGTGTGCATACTCAACTGTACATTTGTAGTGACTCGATTATATCTCGCACTGTCTTTACTTGTGAATGTCGTAATTAATTTTATTAAACCTTCAAACTCGTTGATCATCAATCTCTGTAATGATATGGAACGTAATTACCTTGAAATCTCCTACTTATTTCGGATTACATCAATTTCACTATTAAATAAGTATAAAAATATTCAGCCATTAAACCTTGTAAATTCTCGTGCACGAATAACACTCGTGTAATTTCTGAATGAATAAAATTCAGTTAACGACGAAATTATTTATGTTTGAATCGTGCCATTACATATTGTGAATTTCGTTTAGAATGTCCAGTGTGGCAGCAATAGCCTATCACGCTGTAGCGTCATTTTTTTCTGCAGCCGTGAAGTTAACCATGGGTGATGATGGAAGCATGGTTTGGGCAAGGCAAACTTGCTTCTGCATGACCTCAACATTTGAGGGTGGTTAAACCTCGGCTCTGGCCAGGCATTCGACCTCCTCTGATGGAGTTGGTCTCGAAGGTGATCTGTGAGAGAACGTAGACTTTCGTGAGAGAGTCTACGGATATGATCTGTGAACGTAGACTTTAACATCTGCTGGGGCATAAGGTTCTAAGTCTTTCACTAGAATTAAATTCCTATAATGTAGTGAAACATTTCTGTATAACTGTCAAAAATAAGTACTAATTGTGTTTTCTGTATTCTTTTGATATTGTTACTCCATTACGTTCATGACATGCTTGTATTCTTATGGCCTACCATCCTCAGGTGTTGGTCGTGCCGTCATTCTTCAACCCATTAATAAACATACTAAACCTTCATATTCTTACTCAATCATACTTAATACATATTACTACAATCAATAGGTAGAGAAACGAAACGATTATCACTTCGATTAAACGATTATCACTTCGAAATCTCAATTCACAACCCCTTAAGCACCCCTTCTTCTAAATATTACAGGGGCTTCTTGTGCTATCCCCTTTTTGTTTTGCAGAAAATTCAATCGATAAATAAATAATTAAAAAGTATAATGTATTTATATAATATAAAATAATTCTCCGAATATTTTTAGAAGCAAAAAAAAACACCCTTCTAGCACAATTATAATATACTGGTGAATGTCTTTTTCATTCATGAACGAGTATCAAGATGCCAAGGAATGAAATCAGGATGGAAACATTGTACTGGATTTTGGAAAATGTTGTAGACAATTTTTTTACAGTAGATAATTCTTCTACATCATTTAAAGGAGAGTCTAACAAAAATTGGTATGAACACATTAAGACAAATATTAGGTTCCTCAAATTGCTTCCACCACCTTCATGAATTTCATCAGATCGCTCGACGGTC